>NC_091347.1:4544256-4559256 GCF_038502225.1 Cherax quadricarinatus | reverse complement strand
TATATATATATATATATATATATATATATATATATATATATATATATATATATTGCCGGGTTTTCAGAATTTGTTGAGTACAACAAATAAGTAATACAGTTCTCCATATATTTGGAAAGTTATTTCAGTTGATCCTACTCCCGAAACTCTCTCCAGGTAAACTCCAGGTCTTCCTGTATATTTTTACAATCCTGACCTCTTGTTTTACCAAATATTGCAACGACCACACATATATAGTTATATACTTATTTATACCGCACATGTATATTTATATGATCATTCCTTTGTGTAGGATGTACTCGCCCATATGTGGTTGCAGGGGGTCGGGTCTCGGTTCCTGGCCCCGCCTCTTCGCTAGGCGCTACTGGGTCCACTCCTGGCTCAAAAAGCCTTATCGTACCTCCTCGCAGATCTATGCATGGATCTTGCCTCTACCGATCTATTGTCCAGGTCCTTCCCCTTACTGATTACTCTCAGAATGGAAAAATACTTGCAAACATCCATGTGGCTCGTCTGTGTTTTCAACCTCCAGCTGTATCCTCGTTCCTGCTTCCAGTCTCTCCAACAATCAGTCTTGATCACTCTCAGTTCTTTTCAGTATTTTGTACGATGGTTTCATATTACCCCCTAGTCCTTCTTTCCTGTAATATTTTCAGGTATAGTTCCCTACTTTCTCCTCAGAGTCGTAGGATATATCAGGGACTAGTCTCGTTTCAGACCTCTGCATTTTCCATAATTACGTGATATGCTTGACAAGGTGCTAGTTCCATAATGCTGCTGCATACTCCAATATGGGTATGATATATGCCGTATAGTGTCGTGAATGACCCCTTAATTAAGTATCTGAAAGCTAGTCTTACGTTTTCCTGTCGCGTATTTGCTGCAGCCGTTATTCGGTTGTGCGCCTCAGGTGTTGTGTGTTGTTTGTCCGTCGATTCGACGAGGACTATCTAGTCATCCTGGGGTCGAAGTTGGTGGGTACGCAGATGACTTGTCAGGCCAATCCGCGCACGAAACGTTCTCTGGCAGTGTGGACAGGGAAGGGTGGCGGCATCGAGGGGTCTGATGGCTCTGGTCTTCCTCGCCTGCCTGCGCTGCTCAGTTAGTGAGATTCTGCTTGCTTCGCAGGATGTTGCTCCTTTCTGGACAACTGCTCGCCAGTCATTCCTGTCCTGAGCTATCAGCTCCCACATGGTGTGGTTGATGTTGAAAGCTTTCAGAGCAGTCTTAAGGGTGTCCTTATAGCGCTTCTTTTGGCCTCCTTGAGAGCGCTTTCCATGCTGCAGTTCGCCAAACAAGAGTTTCTTTGGCAGCCGGTGGTCTGGCATGCGAGCAACGTGACCTGCCCAGCGAAGCTGTGTCTGCATTAGGATGGTGTAGATGATAGGCAGGCCAGCTGTAGTCAGCACTTCTGTGTCTGGGATCTTATCTTTCCATTTGATGCCAAGAATTTTTCTGAGCCGTGTGGTGTGAAAGTGGTTCAACTTTCTGGCGTGACGTTTGTAGACAGTCCAGGTTTCGCAGCCATAGAGAAGTGTGGTGAGGACTATGGCTCTGTACACCTTGATCTTGGTACGGTATTAACCTCGAGGTCCTTCTTGAGTTTGCAGCCTTTGCTCCTCAAACTTGTACTCCGTCTGCCGTCATCTTTGCTCATCCCCAATTTTCATAATTTTACACTTGTTGGGGTTAAACTTCAGTAACCATTTGTCAGACCAAACCTGTAGCCTGTCCAGATCCGTCTATAGTCTTTCCTGGCCCACGTCTGCTTGTATTCTCCTCATTAGTTTTATATCTGCAAACAGGAATTCCCGACTATCCATTTCGTCATATTCACGTTTGCAAAAATAATACCGATCCTAATACTGATCCTTGTGGAACGTCATTCGCGCCCATCCCGACACCTCGGACAGTAAGTCTTCTTTTGTTTCCTCTCGGGTATTTCTTGATAGATTATAGTACCTTCCCTGTTATTCCTACCTCTTCCTCTGTCTTTTGTCCTAATCTCTTGTACGGTACCATGTTAAAACCTTTACAGTTCAAAAAATATGCGGCCTACCCATCACTCTCCTGCCTTCTGTTACCTCATCGTGGAACTCCAGTTAGGTTGGTGACATGTTTTACCATCTCTAAAGCCGTTCTGGTTCTCTTACATGAATCCACTCCTTTCTAGGTGCTCCACCACTCTACTGACAACCTTCTCCATAACTTTGCATACTATACATGCCAGTGACACTGGTCTGTATTTAAAGCTGTCTTTGTGTGTGTGTGTGTGTGTATGTGTGTATGTGTGTGTGTGTGGGTGTGTGTGTGGGTGTGTTTGTGTGTATGCACTTAGTTTTAGTTTCAGGGTTAAGTCTTGGCTCCAGACTCTGCTTTTCAGTTCCATACATACTAGGTAAAGAACCTGCTTCAACCACTTCTTTATCCAGATGGTTTCTCTTCCTAAATACCATCTGAAGAAATACTTAAACATCCTTGTAGCTAATATTCGTTATTAAGTTTCATCTATGCCACCAATTCGGCCTCCTCATTTCAGTCTGGATTTGTCTGCCATACCCAGAACGACATGACGTTAATTTTGTTGAAAAGATGTCTGTTTTCAGCACATTACTAGTGAGTGTAAATACGTAAGCACACCCTCTCCAAACATTTTCACCCACAAGAGCGTTATAATTACTGCTGCTGTACCATTCAAAACAACACACTAAAAAGTCAAAGCAGGAGGAACAGTAGTAGCGACAGCTGCTGCTAGTGGACGGAGGGGGTCGTTTATACTAAGCAGAGGTGTGCGGACACTGGGCGTAGGTGCATGAGCACTGGACGAATATGTATGGAAAATATTACTGGAGGTGCGTGTGTTCTCAAGACTGCTTTCAGTGGAATTCGTGTAGACATCTTGAGGGCGTTCAGTAAGTGGCTTCTCGCTCTCGTTTAAGTAGCAAATGCACCTTACTGAAAGGTTAAGTGGCTTGAGGTAATATTACATTTTGGGAATTATTGGCTGCAGGCGGTTTTTATAATCGAAGTGGCACCATTATAGAGGAAGGTAGGCTGGAGGCTGAGGGTAAGGGTGGATTTGAGGGAGGGAAGGAGAAAAACTGGCAGGGTTATAGTACGAGTTGGATGAAGGAATATTGTTTGGTAAAGAAAGGTGTGAGAGGGGAGAGAAAGAGGGGGGGGGGAGGAGGGAGGGAAGCCAGGAAACTTACAGCACTTCGACGTATCTCGCATCTGCTCGACGGTTGAGATTGCAAGATTCTGCACGAGGCACAAGTACGCTCACACCTTGAGTATGCTTCGCTTTCTGGGAATACCTGCCCCCCGTCTCATCAGTGACTTCTTGACATAATAAAGAACATAGCAAGACGGCTCATCTCTCGCCTGGACCCACCATGAACAGATCTGTCATTTCAGCAGAGCCTTCAACACCGCAGGGATGTGGGCGGCCTTACTGTTGTGTACAAAGTCAATATTATCAAAATACCACACTTGGGTCCACTCCGAGGACAGCGAGAAGTGTTTCTATACAACAAGACGGACAGCAAGCAGCAAATTCACTCTGTATCCT
This sequence comes from Cherax quadricarinatus, assembly GCF_038502225.1. Taxonomy (NCBI): domain Eukaryota; kingdom Metazoa; phylum Arthropoda; class Malacostraca; order Decapoda; family Parastacidae; genus Cherax; species Cherax quadricarinatus. Next base: position 4,555,685 of record NC_091347.1, on the reverse strand, counting down.
TCTCCATAACATCACTTCATATGATATGATTTATTTCTAGGATGACGCGTGCCTCGAACGTTTTCGTATTGCATAATGACATCAACGAAATAGTCAGTTGACCTAATGAAATCGCTGGCCCACAGATGACTCCAACTTCATCCTGTTCCCTATTTGAATGTTTCATGACAATAAAAAGGCATGTAAATGAGCTGATGTAGGTAACAGCTCTTAGCTTGTAAATAAAGTTAGGAACCTTAACCTAACTTTGTAAAACCCTATGGAAAGAGAGAGACAGACAGAGGAGAGAAACGTATGCACGCATGGATCTGGACAGGCTCCAAACCTGGTCCGACAAATGGCTCCTGGAATTTAATCCTACCAAGTGCAAAGTCATGAAGCTTGGGGAAGGACAAAGAAGACAGCAGACAGAGTGCAACCTAGGGAGGAAAAAGGCTGCTAAACTCACTCAAGGAAAAGAATCTTAGGGTGACCATACCGAGCACATCTGAGGTGTACATCAAGGAAACAACCACTGCAGCATATGGGCGCCTGGCTAAACTAAGAATGGTGTTTCCACATATAAGTGAGGAGTCATTCACGACACTGTAAATCGTGTACGTCAGGCCCACCAAGTCAAATGTCAAGAAATTGGAGAAAGTGCAGAAGTTTGCAATATGACTAGTCCTGGAGGCAAGAAGTATGTCCTACGAAGAGAGGTTAAGGGAGCTCAACCTGACGACACTGGAGGACAGGTGAGGGGGATAGGGGGACATGATAACGACGTATAAATACTGAGATGAATTTACAAGGAGGATAGAACAAGAATTTTTCAGAGATGGGACTCCGATGAGTCATAGGAATGTTAGGAAATATTTCTTCAGATAGTAAAGTAATGGAGGCAGGATCCATAATAGCTTTATAATGATGTATAATAAGGCTCTTTTAGCAGGGAGAGAGTTGACGTAATAGCAGTCAGCGAAGAGCCGGGGCCAGGTACTGTGGATCGACCCCTGCACATACAAATGGGTGAGCACAAATAGTTGAGAACACAGACAGCCAGTCATTTAGTAACAGAGGGATAGGTAGGTATAATGTTTGTCAGGAAACAAGGCAAGTGTTTTCTGACGCGGGTCTTAGGTATACTTAGGAATACTACGTCAGCGTGACAGTGTCAGCGTGCCTCGTTGTGCTCCGGGTTTTCTGGTGTTTTCACGGTCGCTCTTACGTGCTAGAACTTTAATTTGTGTCATCAATCCTATACGATACATCCCTCTAGCGCCTGGAACCAATCTTGGGCGGAAAACATTGTATACCGAGTCAAAAAAGGAGAATTAGTTTGCACTACCTAGCAGAGTTTACTGCCAGAGGGGAATCATAGGCCTGTGTCCCGTGTGAAAAAAATAATAATTGAACTTTTCGTGTCAGAGGAAAGAAAGTCTCCCTGATAACATTGAGTATACATAGTGTATAGTGTATACTACAGTGGCTCCCTAGTATATTGTTGATAAAGGCTAAAGTGTCATTTGAAAACAGGTGAATTTGTAAATGAAGTGATAAGCCTATAGAGGCTGGTGCCAGAAGTCGCCAGAAACTTACCACAGGTCAGCTGTTTTTAATAATCTTCCTGGCTTGCTAGTGTACTCGCATATAATCTAGTGATACCAGTGAATAGCAGAATACAGTGTTGTAGTAGCAACTAACCAGTATTATAATGGTACTTAGTGGAGTGGAGTGACTTTCATTAGTTTCTTTTTTCTTGAAATACCAGACGTATACTGTGAATTTCATATAACCTGTAGTTACCAGCGGTCGCAATATACACAACCAGAAGCAAATATTACTACAGAAAAAGCGTCCTTCCTCCAAAATTTCCACCAGTCAACTATAGTGATAATATAGCATTTATTGTGGTGGAGACGGAAAAAAAATAGAAAAGCTAGATACAGCGATTGATAAACAAGGGTTGAGGTCGACCGTTCGTCATTGTAGGAGCTGCCAGAAATCACCGGTTTCTTCAACACGCAAGTTATACTTTTGTATCAATCAAATCACATATTACTCGGGTAGATAATTTCCAGTAGATCCTTCATGTGTTAGCCCAAATCACCGACCAGTATGTTTTAAATAAGCGACCCACTGATCAGATCAGATCGACTGGTCCGAACCCTTGACTGGTCCGAACCCTTGACTGGTTTCAAACGGTTTCGTTGGACAATAAAGCAGACTGTAAACGGATGGGGTTGTAGGCGCCCTTATAAACACAAACATTAAATATGTATCAGGAACGTGCACGGTAAGCTGTCCAATATACAAAAACAGTTAGAAACAGAAATACAAATAGCTAGAGCTTCATTTAAGGAGGTTATTAATAGAATATTCAAGAGGTTGCTAGTAGAATTGCAGTAAATCAACCATTCAAATCATCATGAAGCTGTGTGTAGTCTGTGGTCAGTCAAACAAACGGGCTTCCACATGCATAAATTGTCATTTTTGTGGAAATTGGTGTCACGCCCCTTGTGCAGATATCCAAGAACTAGCTACAAGCAGTGTTAAAACAGGGAAATGTTTTTGGGTATGCCCAAATGAGATAAATCTGTGGACTAAAATCACAAGGGTATTAAAAGAGGACAACATCAAAGCTGCTTTCATAGACAACCTGGAAGCTTTCTACAACAGATGGGAACATAAAAAGTCTGCGCTGAATGGTACTGCCCTTGATAGTGGCCATGTAGTCAGAAACTGTAAGGCTGGAGATGAAGTCCTGGTAGTCAGTAAATGTGGGGCTGATAGTGCTGTCCTGGGAGACAGTAATGGTGAAGCTGGAGGTGCTGTCCTGGGAGACAGTAATGGTGAAGCTGGAGGTGCTGTCCTGGGAGACAGTAATGGTGAAGCTGGAGGTGCTGTCCTGGGAGACAGTAATGGTGAAGCTGGAGATGCTGTCCTGGGAGACAGAAATGGTGAAGCTGGAGATTTTGTCCAGGTAGTCGGGAACTATACGCAGGAAGGAATACATATAAATGACCTCATAGGGGACAGGAGCCATAGTAGGGAAACAAGTGTAGTCAAAGATAAGATAAAACCAATATTGCAAACTAGAAATACCGCAGGAAATAGCAAACAAGAGGACTCCACTAGCAATAGTGAGGATATATTACCAAAAACAACTGGTGGGAGCTCCATTGTTGGTGCTAGGGAGGATAGAAGTAAGACAGGGAAACATGCACCAACAGGGAATACAGTCACAGAAACCCAAGGCAAACGGAAACCAAGCCTGTGCACATACTATGCACTTGGTATCTGCTGGCATGGGAAATCTGGAAAAACAGATGGGACGTGCAACTATGACCACCCTAGAAAATGCCATACCCATATGACAACAGGAAAATGCAAACTCCCTTCCTGTAAGCTTTTTCACCCTGAACTGTGTACCTCTTCAGTACAGGAAAGACTGTGCTATAACTTAAATTGCCAGGCATACCATCTAAAGGGGACAAAAAGATACAAAACATCCAGGCCATGGGAAAACCTGGGTAGCCACAGCCACTCAAGAGGGAGAGGTTTTTTAGTGCCAGGAAGGAAAAAAAACTGGCAGGAAATGGCAGAAATCGTACACCAAATCCAGTCATTCCTGGAGTGGAACCACAGTCGATGGCCTCCACTCCAAACCAATAGATACAGATACTAATGCCGGAAAAAAAATCCCCCCCCAGTACCAACAATACCACCAGTCCGATAACATTCTTCTTTGCAAATATACAGGGTCTAAAGCCAGCAACAAACAACAAAATACCTTTCATCCGTGGACTGCTTGCAGAGGCAAAGGCAATGTTCGCGGCTTTCACTGAGACCCACATAAAGGATCACTTGGACAACGAAATATGGATCCCAGGTTACAACCTATACAGATGTGACAGAGTGAACAGGCAAAAGGGGGGGGGGGGGTTGGCCTGTACATTGCAGAGTCACTTGTTTGCACAGAACTGCTTAATGCCTCAAATGATGTAGTGGAAGTTTTAGCAGTAAAGGTCGAGAACCAAAACCTAGTCATTGTGGTAGTCTACAAGTCTCCGGATGCAACATCCCAGCAATTCCAGGAACAGCTGTTAAAAATTGACCACTGTCTGGAAAATCTTCCAGCTCCTGCACCCAACATCTTGCTCCTGGGGGATTTCAACTTAAGGCACCTAAAATGGAGGAATATAGCAAATAATATTGTTGCAGTAATAACACCAGGAGGCAGCTCTGATGAAAACTCTCACTCACACGAGCTTTTAAATCTCTGCACAAAATTCAATTTAAACCAGCAAATAATAGAGCCTACTAGACTGGAGAATACACTAGACCTCATCTTCACTAACAATGATGATCTGATAAGAAATGTCACCATATCAAAAACAATATACTCAGATCACAACATAATTGAGGTTCAGACATGTATGCGTGGAGCCCCAGACCGACATAATGAGACTAGTCACGAGGGAGCATTCACCAAATTCAACTTCAATAACAAAAACATAAAGTGGGACCAAGTAAACCAATTCCTAACCGATATAAGCTGGGAAGATATACTAAGCAACACAGACCCCAACTTATGCCTAGAACAGATTAACTCGGTGGCACTCGATGTTTGCACAAGGCTTATTCCTCTAAGAAAAAGGAGGAGTAGATGTAAAATAGAAAGAGACAGGCGCTCCCTTTACAGGCGACGGAAAAGAATAACAGAGCGGCTAAAAGAGGTCAATATATCTGAAATGCGTAGGGAGACACTGGTCAGAGAAAAGGCAAGCATCGAACTTAAGCTAAAAGAATCCTTTAGGAGTCAGGAATCGCGGGAAGAACTAAAAGCCATAAATGAAATCGAAAGAAACCCAAAGTATTTCTTCTCCTATGACTATGTGGCCTGGTGGCTAAAGCTCCCGCTTCACACACGGAGGGCCCGGGTTCGATTCCCGGCGGGTGGAAACATTTCGACACGTTTCCTTACACCTGTTGTCCTGTTCACCTAGCAGCAAATAGGTACCTGGGTGTTAGTCGACTGGTGTGGGTCGCATCCTGGGGGACAAGATTAAGGACCCCAATGGAAATAAGTTAGACAGTCCTCGATGACGCACTGACTTTCTTGGGTTATCCTGGGTGGCTAACCCTCCGGGGTTAAAAATCCGAACGAAATCTTATCTTATCTTATCAAATCAAAATCGAGAACAACGTCCAGTATTGGGCCCCTACTTAAACAAGATGGGTCCTACACAGATGACAGCAAGGAAATGAGTGAGCTACTCAAGTCCCAGTATGACTCAGTTTTTAGCAAGCTGCTAACCAGACTGAGAGTCGAAGATCAAAATGAATTTTTTATGAGAGAGCCACAAAATTTGATTAACACAAGCCTATCCGATGTTATCCTGACGCCAAATGACTTCGAACAGGCGGTAAATGACATGCCCATGCACTCTGCCCCAGGGCCAGACTCATGGAACTCTGTGTTCATCAAGAACTGCAAGAAGCCCCTATCACGAGCCTTTTCCATCCTATGGAGAGGGAGCATGGACACGGGGGTCGTCCCACAGTTACTAAAAACAACAGACATAGCCCCACTCCACAAAGGGGGCAGTAAAGCAACAGCAAAGAACTACAGACCAATAGCACTAACATCCCATATCATAAAAATCTTTGAAAGGGTCCTAAGAAGCAAGATCACCACCCATCTAGAAACCCATCAGTTACACAACCCAGGGCAACATGGGTTTAGAACAGGTCGCTCCTGTCTGTCTCAACTATTGGATCACTACGACAAGGTCCTAAATGCACTAGAAGACAAAAAGAATGCAGATGTAATATATACAGACTTTGCAAAAGCCTTCGACAAGTGTGACCATGGCGTAATAGCGCACAAAATGCGTGCTAAAGGAATAACAGGAAAAGTCGGTCGATGGATCTAAAATTTCCTCACTAACAGAACACAGAGAGTAGTCGTCAACAGAGTAAAGTCCGAGGCAGCTACGGTGAAAAGCTCTGTTCCACATGGCACAGTACTCGCTCCCATCTTGTTCCTCATCCTCATATCCGACATAGACAAGGATGTCAGCCACAGCACCGTGTCTTCCTTTGCAGATGACACCCGAATCTGCATGACAGTGTCTTCCATTGCAGACACTGCAAGGCTCCAGGCGGACATCAACCAAATCTTTCAGTGGGCTGCAGAAAACAATATGAAGTTCAACGATGAGAAATTTCAATTACTCAGATATGGTAAACATGAGGAAATTAAATCTTCATCAGAGTACAAAACAAATTCTGGCCACAAAATAGAGCGAAACACCAACGTCAAAGACCTGGGAGTGATCATGTCGGAGGATCTCACCTTCAAGGACCATAACATTGTATCAATCGCATCTGCTAGAAAAATGACTGGATGGATAATGAGAACCTTCAAAACTAGGGAGGCCAAGCCCATGATGACACTCTTCAGGTCGCTTGTTACTGGGAGCGCTTGAGGTTCCTAAACCTGTATTCCCTGGAACGCAGGAGGGAGAGATACATGATTATATACACCTGGAAAATCCTAGAGGGACTAGTACCGAACTTGCACACGAAAATCACTCACTACGAAAGCAAAAGACTTGGCAGACGATGCACCATCCCCCCAATGAAAAGCAGGGGTGTCACTAGCACGTTAAGAGACCATACAATAAGTGTCAGGGGCCCGAGACTGTTCAACTGCCTCCCAGCACACATAAGGGGGATTACCAACAGACCCCTGGCAGTCTTCAAGCTGGCACTGGACAAGCACCTAAAGTCAGTTCCTGATCAGCCGGGCTGTGGCTCGTACGTTGGTTTGCGTGCAGCCAGCAGCAACAGCCTGGTTGATCAGGCTCTGATCCACCAGGAGGCCTGGTCACAGACCGGGCCGCGGGGGCGTTGACCCCCGGAACTCTCTCCAGGTAAACTCCAGGTATGATGACCCACAGCTGGAGCTCTTGATCATCTGACCGAGGACTTCCGCTGGCTTAGCGATCCACCTCTTTAAAAGTCATGGTTCTATGAACAGAGGAATAGTTTGTGGGAAGCGAGGCAAGGAGTATTACTGAGGACAGTGATAAATGGGTCTTAAATGTCTCAAAAACTAAGTCCCTCTTACATTTTTTGACGCTCTTATTGGGTTTCTTTTACAACGTTTAGGGTCAACTTTAACATTTAGTTTTGTGGTAAACTCTCACTCCAACGTTTTAGCAAAACTTTAGTGCTTGTCTCCTCTCGTTCCTCCCTCATTCATCATCTTCCAGTAATGCATTTCTATTTTACTTGCATGCAAATTAACCCTATTGCGAGCACGCTCTCTCTCTCTCTCTCTCTCTCTCTCTCTCTCTCTCTCTCTCTCTCTCTCTCTCTCTCTCTCTCTCTCTCTCTCTCTCTCTCTCTCTCTCTCGCTCTCTCTCGCTCTCTCTCGCTCTCGCTCTCTCTCGCTCTCTCTCGCTCTCTCTCGCTCTCTCTCGCTCTCTCTCGCTCTCTCTCGCTCTCTCTCGCTCTCTCTCGCTCTCTCTCGCTCTCTCTCGCTCTCTCTCGCTCTCTCTCGCTCTCTCTCGCTCTCTCTCGCTCTCTCTCTCTCGCTCTTTCTCTCTCGCTCTTTCTCTCTCGCTCTTTCTCTCTCGCTCTTTCTCTCTCGCTCTTTCTCGCTCGCTCTTTCTCGCTCGCTCTTTCTCGCTCGCTCTTTCTCGCTCGCTCTTTCTCGCTCTTTCTCTCTCGCTCTTTCTCGCTCTCTCGCTCTTTCTCGCTCTCTCGCTCTTTCTCTTTTTCTCTTGCTCTTTCTCTCTTTCTCTCTCTCGCTCTCTCTCTCTCTTAGACACAGACATGCACAGACACACACACACACAGATACACACAGACACACACAGATACACACACAGACACACACAGTTACACACAGACACACACAGTTACACACACACACAGTTACACACACACACAGTTACACACACACACAGTTACACACACAGTTACACACACACATGGACATGATTGGAGAAAGAGACTACATTGTAGGTACAATTCAGTCCGGAGAACATAAAGTAGTCATTGGAGTGATGTATAACCCACCACAGAACTGCAGGAGGCCAAGAGAGGAGTACGAAGAAAACAACAGGGTGATGGTGGACACACTGGCTGAGGTGGCAAGAAGAGCTCACTCGAGCAGAGCAAAGTTACTGGTAATGGGCGATTTCAACCACAGGGAGATCGACTGGGAAAACCTGGAGCCACATGGGGGTCCCGAAACATGGAGAGCCAAGATGATGGATGTGGTACTTGAAAACCTCATGCATCAACATGTCAGGGACACAACCAGAGAGAGAGGGGAGGATGAGCCAGCAAGACTGGATCTTGTGTTCACCCTGAGCAGTTCAGACATCGAGCACATCACTTACGAGAGGCCCCTTGGAGCTAGCGATCATGTGGTTCTGAGTTTTGACTATATAGTAGAGTTACAAGTGGAGAAGGTAACAGGAACTGAAGGGGACAGGCCAAACTATAAAAGGGGGGACTACACAGGTATGAGAAACTTCCTGCAGGAGGTTCAGTGGGACAGAGAAATGGTAGGAAAATCAGTAAACGAGATGATGGAATATGTGGCAACAAAGTGCAAGGAGGCAGAGGAAAGTTTTGTTCCCAAGGGAAACAGAAATAATAGGAAGACCAAAACGAGTCCTTGGTTTACCCGAAGTAGTGTAGGGAGGCAAAAACTAAGTGCAACAGAGAATGGAAAAGGTACTTGAGGCATAGGACCCAGGAAAACAAGGAGATTAGTAGAAGAGCCAGAAACGAGTATGCGCAGATAAGGAGGGAGGCCCAGCGACAGTATGAAAACGACATAGCATCGAAAGTCAAATCTGACCCGAAACTGCTGTATAGCCACATTAGGAGGAAGACAACAGTCAAGGACCAGGTGATAAGGCTGAGGAAAGAAGGTGGAGAACTCACAAGAAACGATCAAGAGGTATGTGAGGAGCTCAACACGAGATTTAAGGAAGTATTTACAGTAGAGACAGGAAGGACTCTGGGGGACAGACCAGATGGGGACACCAACAAGGAATACACCAACAAGTGTTGGACGACATACATACAGATGAGGAGGAGGTGAAGAAACTGCTAAGGGACATCGATACCTCAAAGGCAATGGGACCGGACAACATCTCTCCATGGGTCCTTAGAGAGGGAGCAGATATGTTGTGCATACCACTTACCACAATCTTCAACACATCCCTGGAAACTGGGCAACTACCTGAGGTATGGAAGACGGCAAATGTAGTTCCCATTTCAAAAAAGGAGACAGAAAAGAGGCACTAAACTATAGACCTGTGTCATTGACGTGTATAGTATGCAAAATTATGGAGAAGATTATCAGGAGGAGAGTGGTGGAGCACCTGGAACGGAACAGGAGTATAAATGCCAACCAGCACGGATTCACGGAAGGCAAATCCTGTGTCACAAACCTTCTGGAGTTTTATGATAAAATAACAGAAGTAAGACAAGAGAGAGAGGGGTGGGTTGATTGCATCTTCTTGGACTGCAAGAAGGCCTTTGACACAGTTCTTCACAAGAGATTAGTGCAGAAGCTAGAGCATCAGGCGCATATAACAGGAAGGGCACTGCAATGGATCAGAGAATACCTGACAGGGAGGCAACAACGAGTCATGGTACGTAATGATGTATCAAAGTGGGCACCTGTGACGAGCGGGGTCCCACAGGGGTCGGTCCTAGGACCAGTGCTATTTTTGGTATATGTGAACGACATGACGGAAGGGTTAGACTCAGAAGTGTCCCTGTTTGCAGATGATGTGAAGTTAATGAGGAGAATTAAATCTGATGAGGACCAGGCAGGACTTCAAAGAGACCTGGACAGACTGGACACCTGGTCCAGCAAATGGCTTCTCGAATTTAGTCCTGCCAAATGCAAAGTCATGAAGATAGGGGAAGGGCACAGAAGACCACAGACAGAGTATAGGCTAGGTGGCCAAAGACTGCAAACCTCACTCAAGGAGAAAGATCTTGGGGTGAGTATAACACCGAGCATGTCTCCGGAAGCACACATCAATCAGATAACTGCTGCAGCATATGGGCGCCTGGCAAACCTGAGAACAGCATTCCGACACCTTAGTAAGGAATCATTCAAGACACTGTACACCGTGTATGTCAGGCCCATACTGGAGTATGCAGCACCTGTTTGGAACCCGCACTTGATAAAGCACGTCAAGAAACTAGAGAAAGTACAAAGGTTTGCGACAAGGTTAGTTCCAGAGCTAAGGGGAATGTCCTATGAAGAAAGATTAAGGGAAATCGGCCTGACGACACTGGAGGACAGGAGGGTCAGGGGAGACATGATAACGACATATAAAATACTGCGTGGAATAGACAAGGTGGACAAGGACAGGATGTTCCAGGGAGGGGACACAGAAACAAGAGGCCACAATTGGAAGTTGAAGACACAATGAGTCAGAGAGATAGTAGGAAGTATTTCTTCAGTCATAGAGTTGTAAGGCAGTGGAATAGCCTAGAAAATGACGTAGTGGAGGCAGGAACCATACACAGTTTTAAGACGAGGTTTGATAAAGCTCATGGAGCGGGGAGAGAGAGGGTCTAGTAGCAACCGGTGAAGAGGCGGGGCCAGGAGCTAGGACTCGACCCCTGCAACCACAAATAGGTGAGTACAAATAGGTGAGTACAGTTACACACACACAGTTACACACACATGCACACACACATGCACACACACATGCACACACATGCACACATACATGCACACACACATGCGCGCGCACACACACACACACACACACACACACACACATGATGGAAGGAATAGACTCTGAGGTGTCCCTGTTCGCAGATGATGTGAAGTTGATGAGAAGAATTAAATCGGACGAGGATGAGGCAGGACTGCAAAGAGACCTGGACAGGCTGGACATGTGGTCCAGTAACTGGCTTTCGGACACCAACCCAGCCAAATGCAAAGTCATGAAGATTTGGGAGGGGCAAAGAAGACCGCAGACAGAGAGTATAGGCAGGTGGACAAAGACTGGTGACCTCACCAGGGAGAAAGACCTAGTGACTATAACACCGAGCACATCACCGGAGACACACATCAGCCAAAATAACTGCAGCATACGGCCGGCAGTCCTGAGAATAGCGTTCCGATACCACAAGGAATCGTTCAAGACACTGTACATCGTGGCAGTTAGGCTCCATACTGGAGCATGCAGCACCAGTCTGGAACCCACACCTGGTCAAGCACGTCAAGAAGTTAGAGAAAGTACAAAGGTTTGCAACAAGGCTGTGTCCTGTATTTCAAGGGAATGTCGTACGAGGAAAGGTTAAGGGAAATCGGGACTGACGACACTGGAGGCTAGGAAGGGTCAGGGAGACATGATGGTACCATACAAGATACTGCGGGGAATGGA
>NC_091347.1:4539256-4541756 GCF_038502225.1 Cherax quadricarinatus | reverse complement strand
AAGTGTATAATTGACAACCAGCACGTTTCAGGAAGGAAAATCCTGTTACAAGCCTACTAGAGTTTTATGACAAGGCATAAGCAAGACAAGAGAGAGGGGTGGATCGACTGCGTATTTTGACTGCAAGAAGGCCTTCGACACAGTTCCCTGGCCAAGAGGAGTATTGCAAAAGCTAGAGGACTAGGCACACATAATAGGAAAGGCACTGCAATGATCAGAGAATATCTGACAGGGAGGCAACAACGAGTCATGGTACGCGAGACGAGGTATTGGAGGCGCCTGTGACAAGCGGGTCTCCTAAGAAAGCCAGTCCTAGGACCCAGCGCTCCTTTGTATACGTGAACGAGCAACGGGGAAGGGATAGACTCAGAAGTGTCCTTGTCGCAGATGATGTGAAGTTAATGAGAAGAATCAAATCGATGAGGATCAGCAGGACTACAAAGAGACTCCTGACAGGCTACAAGCCTGGTCCAGCAACTGGCTCCTTTGAATTTAACCCTGCCAAATGCAAAAGTCATGATTGGGGAAGGGTAAGAAGACCGCAGACACAAATATAGTTTAGATGCACAAAAGACTGCAAACCCTACTCAAGGAAAAGATCTGGGGTGAGTATAACACCGAGCATCTCCCGAGGGGCACATCAATCAGATAACTGGCTGCAGCATACGGCGCCTGCAAACCTACGATAGCGTTCCGATACCTCAGTAAGGATTCGTTTAAGACTTCCTGTATACCATCTACGTCAGGCCCATACTGGAGTATGCAGCACCAGTTTGGAATCCACACCTAGTCAAGCACAAGCCAGCAAATTAGAGAAAAGTGCAAGGTTTGCAACAAGACTAGTCCCAGAGCTACGGGATTGTCCTAGGAAGAGTGTTGACGGAAATCGGCCTGACTGACACTGGAGGACAGGAGGGTCAGAGGAGACATGATAACGACATATAAAAACATTAAAAGTAATAGACGAGGTGGATACAAAGACGGGATGTTCCAGAGATGGGACACAGACACAAGAGGTCACACTGGAAGTTGAAGACCAGATGAATCAAAGGGATGTTAGGAAGTATTTCTTCAGTCATAGAGCAGTCAGGCCATGGAATAGCCTAGAAAGTGATGTGGTGGAGGCAGGAACCATACATAGTTGTAAGGCGAGGTATGATAGGTTTCAGGGGCAGGGAGAGAGAGGACTCTAGTAGCACCAGCGAAGAGGTGGAGTGCCAGGAGCTGTGACTGACTCCTGCAACCACAAATAGGTGAGTACAAAACAGGTGGAGTACACACACAGACACACAGGACACACACACAGACACACATACAGACACACACACAGACACACACACACAGACACACACACAGACACAGACGCAGACACACACACAGACACACACACACACACACACAGACACTCACACACACACACACACACACAGACACACACACACACAGACACACACACACACAGACACACACACACACACACACACACACACACACACACACATTCTGTTTGTTTTCCAGTGCATCTAGGACCATATCATCATAAAATAAGAAAGCAGGAAGGCAGGAGCGACCTGCCTGAGACCATGTTGCCCTCTGGGTTGTGCAATTTTTGGGAGTCCAGTGGTTTACATCCTGCTTCTTAGAATCCTCTTCAAAAGATTTTTATGATGTGACGTTAAAGCTATTGGTCTATAGTTCTTATTACTGCTTTGCTGTCACCTTTATGGAGTGGGGCTATATCTGTTGTTTTTAGTGACTATGAGTCTCTGCCTGTGTCTAAGCTCCTTCTCCATAGCATACTTAGGCCCGTGAGAGGGGTTTCTTGCAGTTTTTAATGAACACCGAGTTCCACGTGAGTCTGGGCCTGGGGCTGGAGTGCATGGGCGCTGTCGATGTCTTTCAAAGTCTAGAGGAGTTACGGTTATGTCATAAATCTGGCTTCTACATTGGCAGGGTTGAGGCTCCTTCAAGAAAAATTGTTTGGCGTTTCATCTTAAACTGGTTAGTGGCTCGCTGAACACTGAGTCATACTGCAATTTCAGTCTCTCTCTCATTTCTTTGTTGTCGTCAGTGTAGGATCTGTCTTGTTTGAGCAGGTGCCCTATACTTGAAGTGGGTTTTGACTTGTTTTTGGCATATGAAAAGAAATATTTTGAATTTCTTTCAGTTTCATTAATCGCTTTTAGCTCCTCTTGTCTCTCCTGGATTCTGTATGAGTCCTTTAACATCAGCTCAATATTTTCTACTGCTAGTACCTTCCGTGTATCAGATAATCTAGCATTCTTGAGGAGTCAATGATTCTTCGTCTTCCTGTAGAGGGAGCGTCTCTCTCCAGTTTACTTCTTTCTTCTTTCTTTTGTCTTACAGGAATATACCTTTTGAACATACTTCAGCTACCAGGAGGGTGATTCTTTCAGGCATTGGTTGTGGGTCCATGTAATTTAAGATATCCTCCCAGCATGTTTCATTTAGGGCATAGTTTACCTGATCCCAAATGATG
>NC_091347.1:4436756-4529256 GCF_038502225.1 Cherax quadricarinatus | reverse complement strand
GGGTTTGACAAGGTTAGGTTAAGGATCCATAACTTTATTGACATGCTATTGACAAGTTACGGATTCCTAATTTTATTGACAAGGGTTTCTAACTTTATTGACAAGCTAAGAGCTGTTGCCTACATCAGCTCATTTGAAAGCATTTTTATTGCTATGATACAAGTAGGGAACAGGATGAAGTTGGAGCCATCTGTGAGCCAGCATTTCCATTAGATCAATTATCTCGTTGATATCATTATGCTGTACGAATGTGTTCCAGACTCGAGTCATCCTGGGAATAAAGGATCTCAGATGAAGTGATGTTCTGGAGAAGGGTACAGCCAGAGTGAAGTTGCTACTTTCTGCCCATCTTGTGGTATAGAAGCTTGCTTCTCGCTGTCCTCGAAGTGGAGCCAAGTGTGGTACTTTGACAATGTTGGCCTTGTACTTAACACTGAGGCCGCCCACATCCCTTCTGTGTTGAAGGCTCTGCTGAAATGACAGATCTATCCAGGATGGTCCAGGCGAGAGATAAGGCGTCTTGATCTGTTCTCTACTGTCAAGCAGTCGCAGATTTGATTGGGGGGGCAGGCAGACCAAAAAAGCTAAGCACACTCAAGGTGTGAACGTATTTGTGCCTCATACAGAATCTTGCATCCCCTACTGTCAAGCAGATGCGAGATACGTCGAAGTGCTGTAAGCTTCCTGGTTGCCTTGTTTACAAGATTTACAACTTGGTTCTTCATGGTCAGTTTGGAGTCAAATTTCACCCCAAGGATATCAACTTCTTCCCCGGGTACCAACGCACTCCTATTCATACTTACTAATGCTCCGGCATTTCCATCATGGTGTTTAGAGACCATCATTTGTGTGTTCTCTGGTGCAAGTGTTACCTGCCATCGGTTTTCCTAAGTTGATATAGCTCTTAACTGGTGAATGATGTAACTTAGAGCAGCTGGCATTTCTTTTCTTGGATAAGTAATTGTCAGAGTACAGTCGTCTGCATATGAATAGGATTCTGGGATGAGATGAAGAAGGTCATTGAAGTAGACATTCCATAACAATGGCCCAAGCACGCTTCCCTGTGGAACACTTGCCCCAATAGGATGTCTTGCTGATTCTGTTCCATTGAGAACAAAGCTTAGAGATTTACCATGAAGGTAATCACTGAGGAGATATAGTGAAGAGCCTGCAATTCCCAGTGCTTACAGTTTTGACAAGAGGCCCTGGTGTCACACTCGGTCGAAAGCACCAACAATGTTCAGTGCTACCACACAGCTGACTTTGGATTCATCTGTCTAAGTGTGTTCTATAAGTCAGCTTTTATCCCCTGCGTTTTTGGTGCTATCCATTGTGGGTTAGTTTAATATGTTTATTATGCACCTCATACCCATCCTGTGGGCGGTAGTCAAAAGATTACAGAGGTACATAATTGGTCCAGGGACTGGACTCCAAAGTTTTGATAGCTGAGCAAGTTACAAAGGTAATGAACTAGATCTGGTCATAATCATGACCAAGTTACAAAGGTAATGAGCTCCAGGTAGAGCTGGTCACACTCATGAATAATTGCAAAGGTAATGAATCATAAACACATTAATCATGAGAATTTACAAAGGTAATGAGCTCCAGGTAGAGCTGGTCACAATCATGACAAGTTTCAAAGGTAATGAATGATTAACACGTTATGACATGATTACAACCATAGACAAATTAGAGTAATGAGCAGTTAACAAACATAGTAGGGAATTCATCCATTGCCCCAACAACAGATGTTGCTAGGTGCCTGTCTCTCCTCGGCAGACAGCCATTGCAAACAGCAGCAAGTTGCCCGGGGATCTGCTGCTTGCACGAGCACCATCGACCCTCCCCAAGAGGTCCAAGAAGCCAGTGACTCCGTTAGCAGCCCGATGGAGAGCTCCCCTAGGGACATGGCAATGTCCTGGTGGACGCCAAGTTGACTGAAGATCCCAGGCCCTCGTGTGCACGGATGTTGAAGCTTGAGGAGCTGAGTACACACTGCCTGTGGCACACCTGACAGCTGCCTCGCGGTCGAACTCCACGATGCTGTCCCTGTAGTGGATGTTCCTGTGAGCCCGGCACTCCCTGCAGTGCCATCGCTGACATCGTGGGTTAGGGGAGAAGTATCCTATACAGATGGGGAGGCGCTGGGAGTTGGGTGGGTGAGGCGGGGGAGACGCGCAGGGGTGAGGCGTTATGAGAGGGTCACTGTTTACTACACACGCCCTCCCCCTCTCCCCCAGCAGAGAGGGGGGGAGGCGCTGACTGGTCCTGACTCAACAACACCAAACCCTCTAAAACTGCACAACACTTCAACTATTTACGCTGAAACGATGCACTGGGATGTCCGTTCGCTGCTCTGGTATCTTCTCAAAGCATTCACACTGAGTTCTGTTAAGTAGGGACCTGGTCAGCCTCTTTGACCAGGAGCTATCCTTGAAAATCCTGCAGCTAGCCCGCTACACAACCTGCCGCGTCGGCCCACACATTGGAATGTCCGTTGTGGGCCCTTAGCTTTTCTGCAGTGCTCCTTTCTTGTCCCTTAGACTGACCCAACTTCTACTTCCTCTGCGTCTTTCCCTCCATTCCTCTACTATTTCTACTACCTTTAATATTGCCTCCTTTCTCCCTTCACTTCCCTTTCTCTCTTGTGCCACTAAATTACTCCCCCTGCTTTCTATTACCACTGTTTCTTATACTACTGCTACTACAATACTTCCTCTTCTCCCTCTCTCGTTCCCGTCCTTGTCCTTCTCGCCTATATATACTGGCTACATCACTTTTCTTTAAGGGCTGCAAGCTTGGTACACCACTTAACATGAATGCTCACTATGGGAATGGTCAAGGCGACCGAGTGACCCACTCCTCCTTCCGCAAACTTCAGTCTAGAGAGTTATTACTCTGTAAAGCGAGGGCAAGTTGAGATGAAGCAACAACCCTGCCTACAGTTTACGTGCTGCACCACTGAAGGGCGCCAGGCCGTGTACATTAAACAACAACTCTCTCGGTTGGGGACTTATATCAGTCGTTAGGTGTTCAACACACCTCCAGAGAATCTCCTGAGTCGTTCTGGCACTCGGGCTGTGGCCTGAGTGCCAGGAATGGCTCAGAGTTGAGTCACTGCGCCCCTGCCATAGGGCTGCCCTTGCCATAGGGCTATAAGCGGTACTCCTCTTGACCTGCAGAAGACTCGCCGTGCCTTGTCATAGGGTTGCCCCCGCCATAAGGCTGTAAACGGTACTCCACTTAACACGAAGACGGCGCACTGCACCCTTGTCATAAGGCTGCCCCTGCCATAGGGCTGTAAACGATACATCACTTTACCAACACTGACACTCCTTCGGGAGCCAATGCAAGGTCACCACATGGAGAAGACCCGGGCCAGGACCCGTCCTGGCAAACCTACATGAACATGAACCCTTTCTGTTAGTGTGACTTTGTAAATGGTTCAAGTCGGACCGAAACATCGTCGTAAGCTCCTCTCTTCTATGTGCAGGTTATCTGTATATTGTTCCAGTCACAGTGCCTTCCTGTTCTGTCTCAGTCTGCCTCTCGGTGTGTGTCTGTCTCTGTCTCTGTCTCTCTCGCTCTCTATCTCTCTTTTTACACAGGGTTTGACAAGGTTAAGGATCCCTAGCTTTATTGACAAGCTATTTACAGGTAAAGGATTCCTAACTTTATTGGCAAGCTAAGAACTGTTACCTACATCAGCTCATTTGAAAGCATTTTTATTGTTATGAGACATACAAGTAGGGAACAGGATGAAGTTGGAGCCATCTGTGGTTCAGCATTTTCATGTGATTAACTGACTTTATCTCGTTGACATCATTATGCTGTACGAATGTGTTCCATACTCGAGTCATCCTGGGTATATATGATCTCAGATGGAGTGATGTTCTGGAGAAGGGTACAGCCAGAGTGAAGTTGCTGCTTTCTGCCCGTCTTGTGGCATAAAAGCTTGTTTCACGCTGTCCTCTAAGTGGATCCAAGTGTGGTACTTTGACAATATTGGCCTTGTACATAACAGTAAGGGCACCCACATCCCTCCTATGTTGAAGGCTCTGCTGAAATGACAGATCTATCCAGGATGGGTCCAGGCGAGAGATGAGATGTCTTGCTTTGTTCTCTACTCTGTCAAGCAGTCGCAGATGAGAGGGGGGGCAGGCAAACCAAGAAAGTGGAGCATACTCAAGGTGTGAGCATACTTGTGCCTCGTACAGAATCTTGCAACCCCTACTGTCAAGCAGATGCGAGATACGGTGAAGTGATGTAAGCTTCCTGGCTGCTTTGTTTGTAAGATTTACAACATGGTTCTTCATGGTTAGTTTGAAGTCAAATTTCACCCCAAGGATATCAACTTCTTCTCCAGGTGCCAACACCCTCCCATTCATCCTTACTACTGCACCAGCATTACCATCATGGTGCCTAGAGACGATCATCATTTGCGTTTTCTCAGGTGCAAATGTTACTTGCCATCTATTTCCCCAAGCTGATATAGCTCTCAGCTGGTAATTGATGTAGCTTAGAGCAGCTGGCATTTCTTCTCTTGGATAAGTGAATGTCAGTGTACAGTCGTCTGCATATGCATGTGATTCTGGGATGAGATGAAGAAGGTCATTGAAGTAGACATTCCATAACAATGGTCCCAGTACGCTTCCTTGTGGAACACTTGCCCCAATAGGATCTCTTGCTGATTCTGTTCCATTGAGAACTACACTTAGAGATCTACCATGAAGGTAATCACTGAGGAGACATAATGTAGAGCCTGCAATTCCCAGTGCTTGAAGTTTTGCTAAGAGGCCCTGGTGCTACACCCGGTCGAAAGCGCCAGCAATGTCCAGTGTTACCACACAGCTGACTTTGGATTCATCCAGTGACTGGTGCCACTTAGTGGAGAGGTTTAACAACAGATCAGCAGCAGAGTAACCTTTCCTGAAGCCATATTGACGTTCACAAAGTAGTGAGTGGTAGTCAAAAAACTCTGTCATTTGTCTTGAGATTATTGTCTCAAGGATCTTACCAGTGATTGACAGGAGTGACACTGGTCTGTAGTTGCTGATTTCTGCTCTGCTCTTCTTTTTGTGAACAGGGACTACATTTGCCTCTTTCCACAGAGAGGGCCATTTACACTGTACTAGACAGTGCTGAAAGATGCGAGTTAGAGGTGCTGCTAGCTGGTCTGCACATCTCGGCAATCTTGGGCTCAACTTGTCTGGGCCCACAGCCTTTTCTTGGTCAAGTGATTTAAGAAGGAAATGCACCTCCTCCTGCCTTATTGTCACCACTGACAGTTTTGACACAGTTCTTGCAGCTAGCCAAGGAGGGTCCCTTGCTGGATCAGGAACTTGCATTTTGGTAGCAAAGTGTTCAGCAAAGAGGTCCGCCTTCTCTTGACTACTAGTAGAGGTGGTCCCATCCTGTTGATTTAGAGGTGGAACGAGTTCATCAGGCAGATAACCTTGTCTGTCCTTGACCAGGGACTACCAGGTTTTGGAGCCTACCCTACCTGATGCTAGCTTTCTTTTAGTGTCCACCTCCCATTTAGCAATGGCCCACTTTTGAACGTCACCCATATGCCTACAGGCTTGCCTGTGCAAGTTCCTGTTGTAGGTGGTAGGATGTCTCTTATACCTTCGCCATGCTTTGTACTTAGCAGTAGCAGCCTCTCTACAACGAAAGCCAAACCAAGGCTGATCTGTAGGCTTTGTCATATATTGCCGGTGAGGAATGTGTTCTTGTTGTAGATTAAGGATGTGTCCAGTGAAGGCTTTCACTTGGTTGTCAACATCCCCTTGGAGATTAAAATGGTATAAAATACCGACAGGTTGTTAGAGCATTCCAATCGGTGGTGGCGAGGTCAGAGCAAAGGGCTGGCCAATTACCACTTTCCAATAACCAGGTTCTGTGTGTGGACTCCTCACCTCCTTCTGTTGGGATCTTAAGTGTCGTAAAAACAGCCTTGTGGTCAGACGATCCAACGTAGCCGAGGGGTTGACAAGTGACTATGCCTTCTGCCAGATCACTCACTACTGGGTCAAGGGAGGAGCCAGAGATGTGAGTAGGGAAATCAACAAAGTTTCTCATGTCAAATACTGCAAGAAGGTCATCAAAGTCCCTCTGTATAAGGTGTTGGTTGAGGTCACCAACAATTATGATATGTTGACAGTTGTGTTGTAGCAGAAGGGAGTCAGTATTTTCCATTAGGAAGTTGATGGGGTCTGCATGCTGCCACTGAGGTCTGTACATTGCACATGCTAGTACAGAGATACTAGTGTTTATGCATAGTTTGAAGAACATCATTTCAAGATGTGTAGGGGTGGCAACATCAATGTGCTGGGCATGAACACTAAATTTAGAGAAGCACACAGCAACACCTCCTCCTTGCCCTTGCCTGTCTCTTCTTATCCATGAGGTGTAGCCAGCAATTCTTGCAAAATTTTCTGGAGTCCTGTCATCCAAAAATGTTTCAACAACAGCTATCTTGTTGGGACGTCGAGTGTTCACAAAACTGTGTGTGAGCTCTCCAAGATTAGTAATGAAACCTCTAATGTTGGCCGACAGGATGCAGATAGACTGGCTCCTCATGATGTGGTCAGCTTGAGGTGGTGGGTGTAGGGCATGTAAGGTGCCTGCCCTTGAGAGAGGTAGGGTACTGAGGCAGCTGCAGGGATGTTGGTCTGTGGTCTTGTATAAGGCACAATGCCACCTGCTGTGCTGGGATAGGAGTAGCTGAGTGGGTGATGTGTGAGAGTGTTCACCAATTCAGAGATCCTGCTGGTTTGTTCTGAGAACAGGTCTCTAAACAGGTGGTCCTGTCTGTTAAGTTCCTTTTTCTTCCGACACTGGTCCTCCTGATGTCCTTTCTTGTAGCAGTAATTGCACCTGGTATCTCGCAGGCAGTTGTTGGCGGTGTGCCCCTTCCGGTGACAGCGAGAGCACAGCCTAGGTGCCTGGGAGGGTGGACTATGATTTGTTGCACCTCCTGTGTTTTGCAGATTTGTCCTCACGTTCTGCCGCTGGAACTGTGTTAGTGGAGGGTGAGATGGCTGTAGTTGTCTTCCTCCTCCACGTCCTCTTCCACGTCCTCTGCCCCGTCCTCTACCAGTTCTGACAGATGTGTCCCTGCTGTTCGTACTTTGGCGCAGTAGGTGATCAGGTGAAGTGATAGTTCCCTGATTATTAACTGCACCTATCTCTGGTGGAGAAATTCCTGACTCAGAACTTGCTGATGAAGCACTGCTGCCAGATTCTGGAATAGTGTTGGCACGTGTGCTGACAGGTGTAGGATCAGAGATGGTATGTGCACTGTCAAGTGGACTGGCAGTGGCTGAAGCAGAGATGTCAGGTGTAGGAGAATTAACAGATCCAAGGCTTCCTTTGTTGCTGGGAAGAGGATTTGTTCCCTCAGTGGTGGTCAGAGGAATTGTGTTAGAATTCCCAAAGGTAGTGTTTTGAACTCTTTCAGTCTGTGGGACCTTAGCGATGACAATTCCGCCAGTTATTTACCCCTGAGTTAAGCTCAGTGTGGGACTTCCAGTCTTTGTCAATAGTATCACCATCAGCTGAGCAGCTAAGGTCACTTGATGTAGGGTTTCACTGACCTTCTACAATAGCTAGGAGGTTATCTAATGATTTGAGGAGCTCATGAAGTGCTTCCCTGTGATGGATTATCTTAGCTGCAACTTTACAACACAGCCCAAGAGGGCAGTCTTGATCTTTGGACAGAAGTCACTGAGGTAGGACTTCTGAACCTTCCTCCTGTAGCTCCAGGCTTGTATCCACATATATCACAGGATTATGGATATCCTTCAATTTTCTGAAATTTTCAACCTGGCTGCAACAAAATTCTTCTTCTGGAATGCAATCTGTGTGGCAGTAGTTGGAACAAGTAGGCTCCTTACATCTAAGAAGAATTTTGTCCCTTGTGGTATACCCACAAACACTGCAGTAACTACTGGGACAATAGCCAGATAGCGTAGATATTCTTGCTATTTTGCGATGTGAAGTCATCCCAGAGGAGGCTTGCAGGTTTGCAATGAAGTTCACAGGAGAGAGTGGGTGGTGGTATCGTGGGTGGGGTGGAGTATCCTGGGTGGGGGTGTGAGGGCAGGCAGTGGGCCTACGAGCTGGAAGTGTTGCCTTCTCACTATCACTTAATAAACACTGTTTATGCTATCCACTTTTCCACTAAAGGAAGATGTTGCACAAATCACTATGTTACATTGTACCAGTCACGTTGTTATAAAGCACCAGATGCTAGTACATAGCACAAAACACATATAATATTATTAGATGCTCACTGTGAAGGCAATAGTGACGTCACTCATAGGCCTGCCGCTGTCCCCTCACTCACACCATATCTTCACCATACCACACTTAAATATCACTGATATTGCTTATATTCACTTCAGTGGAAGAGTTGGCTTACTTGTACTAATGTGTTGTAGGTAGTACTTCGTCACTGAACAGTTTTTATCCTCACCAACCCTCGTATTTAAGTAATATTAAGAAAGTTTGTGGAGCAACACTGTGACACGTCTTCACCCTCCCTCCCTCTCTCTCTCTCTCTCTCTCTCTCTCTCTCTCTCTCTCACGCAAGGCTAGTTCCAGAGCTAAAGGGAATGTCCTACGAAGAAAGGTTGAGGGAAATCGGCCTGACGACACTGGAGGACAGGAGGGTTAGGGGAGACATGATAACGACATACAAAATACTGCAAGGAATTGACAAGGTGGACAGAGACAGGATGTTCCAGAGATGGGATACAGAAACGAGGGGTCACAGTTGGAAGTTGAAGACTCAGATGAATCAAAGGGATGTTAGGAAGTATTTCTTCAGTCATAGAGTTGTTAGGAAGTGGATAGTCTGGCAGGTGATGTAGTGGAGGCAGGAACCATACATTGTTTTAAGGCGAAGTATGATCAAGCTCATGGAACAGGGAGAGAGGACCTGGTAGCGATCAGTGAAGAGGCGGGGCCAGGAGCTATATTTCGACCCCTGCAACCACAAATAGGTGAGTACATACACACACACACACACAGATCAAGTGAGGTAGTGGAGGCAGGAACCATACATAGCTTTAAGATGAGGTATGATAAAGCTCATGGAGCAGGGAGAGAGAGGACCTAGTAGCACTCAGTGAAAAGGCGGGGCGAGGAGCTGCGTCTCGATCCCTGCAACCACAATTAGGCGAGTACAATTAGGTAAGTACACATATATGCACGCGGGAGGAGGACCCTCGCTGATAACCTGTGCATAATGAACCCATCAACTTGTTCTCAACATTGCAAGAAGAGTTGAAAGTTGCAGTGGCTCCCACTGCCTGGCCTCAGCCACGCCTGTCGTTCAATGAAGTTTGATTGAACCTTTGCCTCACCGTAATGATTTTTCAGTTCTAGTTTTAGAAAGGAAAAACCGCTTCCCTCCTGTTAATGAATTATCTTAAGCAGGATGGGAAGGGGGGGGGGTCACAAGGCTTAAGGTACAGCCAGGTCAGTCAGTCAGTCTGGGCTGTCCAGTAGTCTGGCTCTAACATTTCTACAAATCCTGCAGTTCCTCAGCACCATGAGTAGTATAACCATGCAGAAGGAATGTAGTACTTACTCGCATTTAAAGATAAAGCAGACTAAAAACGCATGCGCAGGCCATCTGCGCCTCCACCTGGTACACGCATTTGATTCATAGTTCCTAGCTCCGCCTCTTGTATAGGGCGACTGTACTGATTCCTGGCCTCCAGGACACGAGCACACTTCTTGAAACTGTGTTTGGGGCTTGAGTGCTACCTGTGTCCAGTACGAGTCTTCATTTATAGCCATGGAAAGCTGATGTTTCCAGGGGCATGATGACAGGCAAAGATAAGCTCTCGAAGAACTCCCAGAGGATGTGGGGGAGACTGCAAATTAATCTCTAGGTAGGGGTAAGGACGACACCAAGCTACCCTTGCATCTATTAAGAAAAACAACCAACAAGCAGAAAATCATCTACTGGAGCAATGGCTGAAGCTAAACATTTCCCAGCTGTTTTCAGTGCATTTACTAAAAGACAAGCGATCCAGTGAACGGTAAGGTGGTCATGAAACTGATATAAGAACTACATAATTTTACTCTATGTGGCATGCTAAGAGTACGTTACATTTTATTCGGCATGTGTCACTTACCCATATAGGCATGCCCTCCGGACCAATGAACCAGGTACTAAGGGTATAACGAGTAGGGACCCCATAGTTATGCTGGCACCTGGATTCAACCAACCAACGACAAGGAAACCCGCCAAAGTTGTGAAGTGATGTAGAACACTTGTGAATTAACATTGGCCGACTTACCTCCAAGTCTGGTTGGATACGGTTCTCACCGTGTCACTTGCTTGCAGTTTGCCTTTCTGTAAATAGCCTCTGTATATATTGTACATATTATTGCTTGCTGTTAGGTGAAGGAAATATAAGTATTTATTATCTGCTGTCTTTTGCTAGTTCCTAGTTTCTATCTCTGTCGTGCTACAACCAGGTATGCAGGCCACTAAACTAAACCTTTGTTTATAATACCTCATTAACCTGTCCAACTCGGTCAAAGGAATTTTTAAACTAGCTTCCTAGACAATCTACACAAAATAAAGAAACTAGAAAAATTGCAACAAACGAAATCGCCAACGTCGACAAGAAACTCGGTTAACGAGACGCTTATGCAACATGTGGGATATCTGTTCTTACCAGAACTTACCCAAGTGTCTCATTAATCAAGTTGTCGGTTTTCTGAATCATTTATATACAAAAAAATCAAATTAAACTAGTTGAAAATATTCAGTCCGTAAGGGATCAGAGGCTGTATGTTGGTATTTTAGTGAAAAATAGCATGTGGCGACAAATAATTCCTCCTCAATACTACCCACAATTATTGATGTATCACACAGAAGCTTCCTGGGTCGTGTATTATTCCTCTAATAAATTAATGCCCAACTAACCTCTCTCAGCACGTTACTTGTGTTTGCAGGTGACACCACACTTGTTAAACACCCACCCACCCATCCTCACTCATTATAAAATCGTAAATGATGGACTGAAAATACATTTACTTTGATAACTCATTCTGTATAGGGAAACCTTCTGTATAAACAAAACAGTTAACCATAAAATTACCTAGGGTAACACCGCTACCACTGCTACCAGCCATCACCACTACCACTATTACTACCAGCCTTCGTCACCACCACTATTACTACCAGCCTTCGTCACCACCACTATTGCTACCAGCCTTCGTCACCACCACTATTGCTACCAGCCTTCGTCACCACCACTATTGCTACCAGCCTTCGTCACCACCACTATTACTACCAGCCTCCGTCACCACCACTATTACTACCAGCCTCCGTCACCACCACTATTACTACCAGCCTCCGTCACCACCACCCCCACTATTACTACCATCCTCCGTCACTACCACTATTACTACCAGCCTTCGTCACCACCACTATTACTACTAGCCGTCACCACCACCACTCAAGCTACCAGTCGTCACCACCACCACCTGCTGTGTCCAGTCTCTGGTAGCATCTCTCAACAGTGGTAACCAGAACAGAGTCGAACATCACAAATGACACTCCTCCACAATTAAAACTCAGGATATAATAACTGAATTACAAACTGTGTGACACTACCTCTGCAATTTACATATCAATTTATTTCAAACTGGGATAAAAATGGAATTACAAATGGGATTAGGTGAACTGGACCATTTTGACTCTAACACACCATTATATGTGTCTTTTGAAGTTAATATATTCATTGGTGTTATTTATATTGGACATGCAGATATACATGGAGTTTACCTGGAGAGAGTTCCGGGGGTCAACGCCCCCGCGGCCCGGTCTGTGACCAGGCCTCATGGTGGAACAGGGCCTGATCAACCAGGCTGTTACTGCTGGCTGCATGCAATCCAACATACGAGCCACAGCCCGGTTGGTCAGGTACCGACTTTAGGTGCCTGTCGAGTGCCTGCTTGAAGACAGCCAGGGGTCTATTGGTAATCCCCCTTATGTATGCTGGGAGGCAGTTCAACAGTCTTGGGCCCCCTGACACTTACTGTGTTGCTTTTCATTGGGGGATGTTGCATCGTCTGCCGAGTCTTTTGCTTTCAGAGAGAGTGATTTTCGTGTGCAAGTTTGGTACTAGTCCCTCTAGGATTTTCCAGGTGTACATAATCATGTATCTCTCCCGCCTGCGTTCCAGGGAGTACAGGTTCAGGAACTTTAAGCGCTCCTAGTAATTGAGGTGTTTTATCTCCGTTATGCGCGCCGTGAAGGTTCTCTGTACATTTTCTAGGTCAGCAATTTCAGTGTGCAGCAATATTCCAGCCTAGATAGAACAAGCAACCTGAAGAGTGTCATCATGGGCTTGGCATCCCTAGTTTTGAAGGTTCTCATTATCCATCCTGTTATTTTTCTAGCAGATGCGATTGATACAATGTTGTGGTCCTTGAAGGTGAGATCCTCCGACATGATCACTCCCAGGTCTTTGACGTTAGTTTTTCGCTCTATTGTGTGGCTGGAATTTGCTTTATACTCTGATGAAGTTTTAATTTCCTCATGTTTACCATATCGGAGTAATTGAAATTTCTGATCGTTGAACTTCATATTGTTTTCTGCAGCCCATGCAGATTTGGGTGTAATCTGCAAAGGAAGACACGGTGCTGTGGCTGACATCCTTGTCTATGTCAGATTTGAGGATGAGGAACAAGATGGGAGCGAGTACTGTGCCTTGCGGAACAGAGCTTTTCACCGTATCCGCCTCAGACTTGACTCTGCTTACTACTGCTCTTTGTGTTCTATTTGTGAGGAAGTTATCGATCCACCTACCAACTTTTCCTGTTATTCCTTTAGCACGCATTTTGTGCGCTATTACGCCATGATCACACTTATCTAAGGCTTTTGCAAAGTCTGTGTATATTACATCTGCATTCTTTTTGTCTTCTAGTGCATCTGGGACCTTGTCGTAGTGGTCCAGTAGTTGGGACAGACAGGAGCGACCTGCTCTAAACCCATGTTGCCCTGGGTTGTGCAATTGATGGGTATCTAGATGGGTGGTGATCTTGCTTCTTAGGACCCTTTCAAAGATTTTTATGATATGGGATGTTAACGCTATCGGTCTGTAGTTCTTTGCTATTGCTTTACTGCCCCCTTTGTGAAGTGGGGCTATGTCTGTTGTTTTTAGTAACTGTGGGACGACCCCAGTGTCCATGCTCCCTCTCCATAGGATGGTAAAAGCACGTCATAGGGGCTTCTTGCAGTTCTTGATGAACACGGAGTTCCACGAGTCTGGCCCTGGGGCAGAGTGCATGGGCATATCATTTATCTCCTCTTCGAAGTCATTTGGTGTCAGGATAACATCAGATAGGCTTGTGTTATATATATATATATATTGTAAATAAATACACACACACTGAGAGGTGTACGTCTCTCAGCTTACACCTGCTGGTAGTTTAAGTCCTGTTGTACGGATTATACTTGTCTGGTGATAACCAGGTGACCTGCATCCTTAATGACCTTCGGGTAGTCGATAGGCTTAAAACCTCAATAATCATAATTTTGTGTGTGGGGGGGGGGGAATTTCTCGTTTAGCTAAAACGAATAATGTAAAAAGTCAGTGATTACTATCTCCAGGGCACGAGGGGGAGGGAGAGAGAGAGGGAGAGAGAGAGGGAGAGAGAGAGGGAGAGAGAGAGAGAGGGAGGGAGAGGGGGAGGGAGAGAGAGGGGGAGGGAGAGAGAGGGGGAGGGAGAGAGAGGGGGAGGGAGAGAGAGGGGGAGGGAGGGGAGAGAGAGGGGGGGGAGGGAGAGAGGGAGAGAGAGGGAGGGAGAGAGAGGGGGAGGGAGAGAGAGGGGGAGGGAGGGAGAGAGAGGGAGAGAGAGAGGGAGGGAGAGAGAGAGGGAGGGAGGAAGATAATGTAGAACAGACAACAACACGTGATAAACAGTAGAAACAAGACAGACAGGTAAACAAGGACGCGAGATAAACTTTATTTTAATTTCTTGTGAAGTTTGTTAAGGTAACTTGCACAATTCCAACTGAAGAAGCATTTAATGTTTATTATATGACAATTATTCCCAGTAATGTGAGTTTATTGTAATTTTGGGCAATTTATCTTTTAGCTAAAACGAATAATGTAAAAAGTAGATGAGGGATAACTTCTGCATTAATCTCCGACGGTGGTTTTTTCTTATACCTCCTCCAGTCTTTTACGTGGGACAGTGATTGATGGATTGCTTTCCTCAGTTCTGATTAAAGGTGAGAGAGAGAGAGTAAAAGGGGGGGGGGGAAGGGTGCCACTAACACCTTGGAGAAGTTGGGTCACCTTAGCTTGGTAGCAAAGTTTTAGTGGCTTAGCGCCTGACTGAAAACCTAGCAAACCTCTTTCTCTTTAATTTTGGTTAGTTGGCTAATGGGGCTTGAAGCCTGTCGACTAATAAGATTTTCTTCGGATTTTTAACCCCAGATGGTTAGCCACTCATGATAACCCAAGAAAGTCAGTGCGTCATCGAGGATTCTCTCTTATTTCCATTTGGGTCCTCAATCTTGTCTCCCAGGATGCGACCCACACCAGTCGACTAACACCCAGGTACCTATTTGCTGCTAGGTGAACATGACAACAGGTGTAAGGAAACACGTAGAAATGTTTCCTCCCCGCTGGGAATTAAACCCGGGCCCTCCGTGCGTGAAGCGAGAGCCTTAGCCACCAGGCACACAATTCATTTTTAAAGCTGTATATCACCTTTTCACCTCACTGTCAAGACCACTTTAATCACTAGTATAGGGATTTAAGAAAATTTGGCATATACTCTGAAAGACATAAATTCTCAGTGTATATATAGTATATATTGTCCTCCAGCTTTAACTGCGGCTTTGTTAGGTTAATTTTTTTATTTTTGGGTGCCAAAAAAAAAAAAAGTTTTCTCTGTAGGCCCAAAATGTAATCGACCTCAGTGTACAATCCAGTAAATATTGGAGTATTTACATACTAAAATGGAACCCCCAACTTGAATACTATTCGTTATTATTATCATCTGAAGGTGTACTATTAGCTTGCGAGTGTTAATGTGTATATATCTTATTTATTGACGAGATCATTGGATGAAATCTTGGGGTTAAGTGCTCTGTAAATGTTATAACTTCCCCCTTCCCACTGTAACAGTACCACCCCATTCACCAGTGGTACCCCATCACCAGTATCACTCATCACCAGCATCTCCCCATTCACCAGCATCTCCCCATTCACCAGCATCTCCCCTTTCACCAGCATCTCCCCATTCACCAGCACCTCCCCATTCACCAGCACCACACTATCAGTTTGACTGATTTCTGCGACTGTGGTGTGAGAACAGTGTGCAGCAGAGTTATAAGATTTATGAGGAGTGCAGATGGGGAGTTTCACGACTTTGTGGCAAGTTCAGCCGCCTTGGCTGTCACCTTGGCTGCGAATTAACTTTCCCCTTTCTGTGTCTGCATGTCTGCCTCTTGAGTTTTTCTCTTTCCCTTCTCTTTGTTCCTAATTGTGGTTGTCTTGCTGCTTTGTTTGTATCTGTCTGTTCTGTCTCACTCTCTCCTTATGGTAATCGTTTTTATTTAATTGTCCTTAATGATTTCTCTTGTTACTCTTTAGGCTACTGGTTCATGACTCAGTGGTAGCGTCTCTGGCTCGCAATCGAAGGACCCGTCTTTGATTCCAATGTGGGTGGAGAATTTTGGCATGTTTTCTTACACTAAGTGTTGCTTAGGTGTTAGGTGACTGGGGTAATATTGATTGTTGGGGGAATCTATTTAATTATTACGTAAATTCTCCAGCATTACCTGAGTTTTGCATTAGTTCCCGTTATAACTGGGCCTATGGGGGAGGGGGAGGCTGGCTGAAGCCTAACTCGTCCTAACCTAGAATTTGCCTCCAACTCTAAGGCGGTTACGTGGGTTAGGTTAGTTAACCTTTTTAACAATTTTGTTTAACCATAGGTCCAAAATATAAAAGTTTTCTTTGTATATCTCGTTTAGTATTGGATAATTTACATAATATAAGTTATCACTAATTCGAAATGGAGCCCATAACTCAACATTAACCGCTGACTCTTGTGGGTCACATCCTGGAAAAACGAAAGAAACCCACTGATAATTTTCCTGTGATTCATTGGGTATAGCCCGAGTTACCAGCCCTCAGGTTAATAAGAAAGTCTTCTACGGGAATAAGGGTCCTTCCCTACGTCTCCATCCTCAATTTTTCTCCTTCCTTCTTCCTGCATCTCCCTGCCCCCCTCCCTCAACTTGCCTCTCGTACTCCCTGCATCCCTGCATCCCTGCCTCACTATTCTATTCATGGTTTACAATACCAGTGCAACCCGGCCTCTTTTCTGGCGCTTGCTAAAAATGCTTCATGGTTAGTTAAGTAATGATCTGCCTCGTTGCTTGCCAGCCGCTCTCTGTACCGTCTCTGTTTCTATAGCTGCCTCTTTCCCCACCTGTTGCCTGCCTCTGCTTCTGATTGCCCGTTTCCCATGCCTTCCTACTTACCAACAACATTTTCTGCTTCCCTATCTGTTCTTATGCTTGTCTTTCAATCTGCTTACCTGCCCTTATTGTATTATCTGCTGCCTAGCTGTCTACCTACCTGACCAGTTTACAAAAAATAAATGGTTATAATCATAACCATAATTTTTAAAGGGGTGGACGGGTAATCTAGCGGAAGGCCTCAGTTAGACGACCAAAAGCTCCAGTGGCGGGTCATCATATGACTAAGACCCGCGTCAGGAAACGCTTGTCCTCTTTCCTGACAAACTTTACCTAACCTAATCTACCTGTTCAGTAATAATGCTAACTAGATTTATTACTGTCGCTGTGTGATCCGTGAAAGGTATCCCCCGTTTTAATAACTCCAGACTTGTGTTCCTCAGTGCACGCACGAGGCTGGGTATTTGTACCTCAAACCCATCAAGCGGCCGAGGAGCTACAGGTTAACTTCCTTAAAAGACCTACGAGTTATAACTCGGCACACTCAAGAAATAGTCTCCGTAGCATAATTCTCAAAAGACCCAGGTGCTGTACATCAGCATTGAGAAGGAGAGTGCTCAAGAACTCCATGTAATTCTGAAAATATTAAAACCGTGCACACAGTAAATGCAGTAAGATGAGCCGCAGGGACGTCGTAGATTATTCCTTTAACGTAAGAGTTGTAAAGAGGAATGAGCTGCGCAGTTATAGTGAAAGCGTATTTAATCCATACAGGGATTAAAACAATAGATATAACGGGACTCAATCTCTTCTCTTCTCTTCTCTTCTCTTCTCTTCTCTTCTCTTCTCTTCTCTTCTCTTCTCTTCTCTTCTCTTTCTCTCTCTCTTTCTCTCTCTCTCTTTCTCTCTCTTTCTCTCTCTCTCTTTCTCTCTCTCTCTCTCTCTCTCTCTCTCTCTCTCTCTCTCTCTCTCTCTCCAAATGTATCAGACTTAACAGGTTATATCACCTTACATAAAAATGAACTGGTGTGCATTAGTGAGATATTTGGCCTTTATTGCTTGTAAACATTGTGTTCTCTTTACGTGTACAGTGTGTTTATGATACATGTGTAGATACGTACGTGTTTATCAATAGAAGTGTTAAAATTTATAATGGTCAATTGCAAGTTTGTGGTATATTGGGTTTAAAGTATATCAACTACTGGAGAGTCATTAAGGCTGCAGTTAACCTAATCATAATCCCCAGTCAAGAATATTTTAATCCATAAATAAAGAATAAAACGTGTGTTTATACGCTGAAAGATGCGTACCACCCGGTACATATAATCTTGTCAAATAAGATAGGTTAAGTAACCGCAGAGGAGCAGGTCTTTTACATGATGACCCAATCATTACCTTACGTCAGTTAAGATTCATCAGGAAACGGAACAAGTGTGTCCTGACGCGGGTGTTAGTCATATAACGACCCATCATTGGAGCTTTTGTTCATTTGACTCTGGCCTTCCACTGGCTTACCAGGTCCACCCCTTTAAAAATTGATATTTACACCCGCAGGTTAACCCAATATCGGAATTTTGGGTCATCTGACTGAGGTCTTCCTCTGACTTAACGGTTCACCCATGTGAAAATTAAAGATAAGATTTTTATCTTTTGGAGATATGGAGAACAAAATTTGTAGTAAGTTGTAAAAACGTAGGTGTTTGTGTGGTGAGAAAACACGTAATTAGGTGTATCCATTTTAATAATGAGTTTTATACCAAATTGTTTAGACGTTAAATATTTAATATACTTCATTTATCAGTGGATATTTCGAGTATATTTATCAGTGGATATTTCGAGTATACTTATCAGTGGATATTACAAGAATATTTATCATTGGGTATTACAAGAATATTTTTCTCGAGCTTTTTATTTAACTACATAAATAAACGTAGCATGCTAATATTTTTATATAATTTTTATATGCATTCATTATTTACTTAGACCTCTATTATTTACTTGATACATAAATAGACTTTTTGTATTTCAGGAGAAACCCGTTATAACCAGATTACCCAAACATGAACATTTTATATTGTAATAACTTAATCTTAGTCTGTAAGTTAGTTTCGTAAAATAATAAGTAACTATATTTGTGGAGAAAATAAGTTTTGAAGGACAAGTATTTTGAGTCACCAGTTATCAAGGACAACTATATTGAGAGATCAATTATCAAGGACAACTATATGGAGAGACACCAGTTATTAAGGACAACTATGGAAATGGTATAAAATACCGACACAATGGAAATATAAACACATATGCAGTATAATGTGATCCTTTATTGACAAC
The DNA here is from genome assembly GCF_038502225.1 of Cherax quadricarinatus. NCBI lineage: Eukaryota > Metazoa > Arthropoda > Malacostraca > Decapoda > Parastacidae > Cherax > Cherax quadricarinatus. The sequence continues at coordinate 4,510,451 of NC_091347.1, read as the reverse complement.
GTTTCGCCCACCTCGCCAATACCTCATTCCAAGTATCTACCTCCACAACCACGACCATCAAGGACATTACCAGTGATAGACAGGACAAGCTTCCATCCTCTGCAAGGGTATACATAATCCCTTGTAATGATTGCAGCAAATTATACGTGGGCGAAACATCAAGGGACCTCTAAACACGTATTTCAGAACACCAATACGCAAGCAGGTCTGACGATACAAGGAATGCCTGTGTACAACACCGTAATTCACACAACCATTTAATAAACTACAGAAACTCAAGACTTATCGCCACAGAAGACAACACTCAATACCGAAGAATCCTGGAATCATCGCTTATCTCTATATCCGACAACTTCAACCAGAATAATGGCTTCTATAACATAGCTGAACCACTTGCCAAGAAACTTCTTCATCGCTATCCCACATAAGAACATAGGAATGGAAGAACACTGCAGAAGGTCTGCTCACAAACTTATCCAATCTCCCTTCCAAGCTACCCAAGATTTTTGACTCTATAACCTCACTCGGTACATCATCAGATGCAGCATTCTCCACCTGACCTCAGCATTCTGAACCTGACTATAAATACTCGCGTACCTTCACGATGCATTACTCCAACAGAGTAAAGATCAAACTAGCGAGTGGCATAACCAATGAGTCGTCTAAACTAGCACTTGCAGCTGTCGTTAGTGGCAGGCTGCAAGTCAAATGTAATGCGATTTTATCGCTCAAGGAGGCCTTTGTTGTCTGTACAGACGACACAGAGGCTGAGAAACTACTTACCACTACTGCTACTACCACTCTACGAGACCAGGGATTTCTTGTCTTGACTTCCCCAGCACTGAGGGCCAGGAGAACTGTGTTCCTCAAGCGACTCGACAACCTTATCACTGTACAGGCCACTGAAGAAATCAAGTCATCTATCGAAGCAAAGAACCCTTGGGCCAAAGTGGACTTCATTACTAAAATACCCAATGCTTGTGTGATGAATGGTTTGAAAAACCGACAAGTTGAAGATTGAGACACTTGTGCAGCATATGGGAATCTTTATTCAGGAAACGTTTCGCCACACAGTGGCTTCATCAGTCCAATACAAAGAGGAAGGCGTAAGGAGAGGAGGAGTATGAGGTAATCAGTCCCTCAGCCTGGAGTCGATGTGTTCAATCCATCAATCTTGTAGAATGTAGAATTCTACAAGATTGATGGACTGAACACATCGACTCCAGGCTGAGGGACTGATTACCTCATACTCCTCCTCTCCTTACGCCTTCCTCTTTGTATTGGACTGATGAAGCCACTTGTGTGGCGAAACGTTTCCTGAATAAAGATTCCCATATGCTGCATAAGTGTCTCAATCTCCACCCAATGCTTCATCCATGCTGAAGGTCACCTTCAGTGACGTCAACATGGCAGCCAGAGCTCTCGCCGAGGGCCTGGCTATTCACTACTTCCACATCAACCCAGCCTTCATCGAAGCAGAGAAATTCCAGCATATCTCACAGTGCTATAATTGTTACTCATACCACAAATGATTGTCCTACCAAGGACAAGAAGTTCTGCTCCACCTGTGGCTGTGAGGGTCATGACTTCAAGAATTGCACTACTGCTTCACCACCTAAATGTTTGAACTGCAAGAATGACGTGTGACGTGTACTTAGCTCTGTGAAGCCCTGTTTGTGTGCTCTCTGTGAATCTGAACCAGGATGCCCTCTCTTGAGCAACTTTACCAGCAGCTGAGAGAGTTGCTAAGATGGAGATACGGCGATTAACGGAGGAGAACAAGAGGATTCGTAGTAATCCTTCTGTTGTGAGTCCCCAGGTTAAGAGGGGAGCTTGGTCAGTGGCCGGGCAACATGGAACCAAGCTGAAGATCAAGAAAACGGTTGGAAAGGCAGAAACAACGAGAAACCAGAAGACTACCGTGGAAACTTCCAACCCATTCTCGGTGCTACCTGACGAATGTGAGTGTTCTACTGGGAATGCCACAACGAGCACCAAAGAAGCATTGGCAGACGTGAGTAAGACATCCCTAGAAACCCCAACGAAGACCATCGAGAACGTCTTGACGAATTCTACAAGTGGTGTAATGCTACCTGGCGAATGTGAGTCGACTACTCGGAGCATCACGACGGACGACGCCAAGGAAGGTAAAAACATTGTTGTTGTTGGGGATAGCCAGATTAGGTACATGGATAGGGCATTCTGCTTGAAGGATAGGAGTAGGAGGCAGAGAGTGTGTTTTCCTGGGGCTGGAATGAAGGATATTGTTAGCCGTCTGGATGACATCATGAGAGGTAATGGGAGCAATCCTATTATCTGTCTCAGTGCTGGAGGCAACGATGTTGGCAGACGTAGGAGTGAGGACCTGATTAGCAGGTATAGGTCAGCAATAGAGATAATTAGGAGGAAGGGTGGGAAACCTGTCATATGTGGCATTTTGCCAAGGAGAGGAGTTGGAAATGAATGGTTGTCCAGAGCAATTGGTGTCAATTGCTGGCTGGACAAATACTGTAAGGAAAATGCGGTAACATTCATTGACAACTGGGACCTCTTCTATGGCAGAAATGACATGTATGCCAGGGATGGGGTTCACTTATCTAGGTGTGGGGTGGGAGCACTGGCCAGCGCAGTGGAGGGAGCTGTTAGGTCTTTAAACTAGGAATAGTTAGTGGTATGGGTTTTTGAGGGAAAACTGTGAAGTAGCAGGGTAGTAGTATGAATACTAGGAGAACTAGTAATAGGCAAAATGAGGTGGATATTGACTCGACTCAAGAAATCGTATTTTGAGGTGGATATTGGAAAGCCAGTGGCACTAATTGACAAGGACAGTAATAGGTTTAGTGGAATAACAGAAAGGAGCAGGAAGGGTAAAGAGAGAAGTGGGTCTTTAAATATTTATTACACAAATAGTTGCAGTGCTAGGAATAAGATGGACGAGTTGAGACTAGTTGCTAGTGCAGGTAACATAGATGTATTTGCCATTACTGAGACGTGGTTTAATTAAAAAAGTCGGGACATGCCTGCAGAATGTCACATTCAGGGTTTTAAATTGTTCCAAGTAGATAGAAGTATCGGGAAGGGGGGTGGGGTGGCATTGTATGTCCGAGATCGCTTGAACTGTTGCATAAAAACGGGTATTAAGTCTGAAGTAACACATACAGAGTCTGTTTGGATAGAATTTTCAGAGGGGCATGAAAAATTAATTTTAGGTGTGATATACCGTCCCCCAAATTTAGATAGGGACCAGGGGAGACTACTATGGGAGAAAATTGTTAGGGCCACATGGCACGATAATGTAGTAATTCTAGGAGACTTTAACTTTAGTCATATTGATTGGAATTTCTTGACTGGGAATTTAGAATCATACGACTTCTTAGAAGTAGTTCAGGATTGTTTTTTGAAGCAGTTTGTGGCAGAACCTACAAGGGGTAATAACCTGCTTGACTTAGTTCTGGCAAACAATGAATCCCTTGTTAATAATTTAGAAGTTTCAGAGGAACTGGGTGCTAGCAACCACAAATCAATTACATTTAGAATTGAATGGAAGTATGATAGTAGGGATAACTCAGTAACAGTCCCAGATTTTCGCTTAGCAGATTACGATGGGCTTAGAGAACACTTATCATCTGTTGACTGGGGTAACGAAGAGAGCTATCAATATTACAGTTTTCTGAACACAATACATGCTGCTCAAAGAACGTTTATCCCTTATAAGGAAATTAGATCAAATAGAAATGACCCAAAATGGATGAATAATAGGCTGAAATATCTACTAGGGCATAAGAAAGGAATTTATAGGCGTATCAAAAGAGGCGAGGGTCATCTTATGAATCAGTATATTGACATAAAGAGGGACATTAAAAAGGGGATAAGAAAATCTAAAAGGGACTATGAAATTAAAGTTGCTAGGGATTCTAAAACTAACCCAAAAAGTTTTTTCCAGGTCTATAGAACAAAAGTCAGAGATAAGATAGGTCCCCTTAAAAATAACTATGGGCATCTTACTGACAAAGAGAATGAAATGTGCTCGATTTTAAATAATTATTTTCTCTCGGTTTTTACACAGGAAGACACTAATAATATTCCGGTAATTAATTTTTATAGTGGATCAGAAGAAGATAAATTATGTAACATCACAGTCACTAGTGAAATGGTTGTGAAGCAGATAGACCGACTGAAGCAAAATAAGTCACCGGGTCCTGATGAGGTTTTTTTCAAGGGTTCTAAAGGAATGCAAAATGGAAGTCTGTGAACCATTAACTAATATTTTTAATTTATCTCTTCAAACAGGTGTAGTGTCTGATATGTGGAAGATGGCTAATGTAATTCCTATTTTTAAAACAGGGGACAAGTCGTTACCGTCAAATTACCGCCCAATAAGCCTGACCTCAATTGTAGGCAAATTACTAGAGTCAATTATAGGTCAAATTATAAGAAGCCATCTCGATAAGCATAGCTTGATTAATGATACTCAGCATGGATTCACAAGAGGCCGGTCTTGTCTAACTAATTTGTTAACTTTCTTCAGTAAAGCTTTTGAGGCTGTTGACCACGATAAAAATTTTGATATTATTTACTTAGATTTTAGTAAGGCATTTGATAGAGTTCCGCACCAAAGACTGTTGAAGAAAGTAGCAGCTCATGGCATTGGGGGAAAAGTGCTCTCGTGGATCGAATCATGGCTCACAGGCAGGAAGCAGAGAGTGTCCATAAATGGGGTTAAATCCGAGTGGGGATCAGTAACAAGTGGCGTTCCACAGGGATCAGTCTTGGGCCCGTTGTTGTTTATAATATATATCAATGATCTTGATGAAGGAATTACTAGTGATATGAGCAAATTCGCCGATGACACGAAGATAGGTAGGATAATTGATTCAAACGTAGATGTTAGGGAACTTCAGGAGGATTTAGACAAACCCCTCCCACTCATGTACATCCAACCTAGATTTGAAACTACCCAAAGTCCCAGCCTCAATAACCCAACTAGGTAGACTGTTCCACTCATCAACTACCCTATTTCCAAACCAATACTTTCCTATGTCCTTTCTAAATCTAAACTTATCTAATTTAAATCCATTACTGCGGGTTCTCTCTTGGAGAGACATCCTCAAGACCTTATTAATATCCCCTTTATTAATACCTATCTTCCACTTATACACTTCGATCAGGTCTCCCCTCATTCTTCGTCTAACAAGTGAATGTAACTTAAGAGTCTTCAATCTTTCTTCATAAGGAAGATTTCTAATGCTATGTATTAATTTAGTCATCCTACGCTGAATGTTTTCTAACGAATTTATGTCCATTCTGCAATATGGAGACCAGAACTGAGCTGCATAATCTAGGTGAGGCCTTACTAATGATGTATAAAGCTGCAGTATGACCTCTGGACTTCTGTTGCTTACACTTCTTGATGTAAATCCCAGTAATCTATTTGCCTTATTACATACGCTTAGGCATTGCTGTCTTGGTTTAAGGTTGCTGCTCACCATAACCCCCAAGTCCTTTTCGCAATCTGTATGGCTAAGTTCTACATCATTTAACTTATAAGTACTAGGGTTATGGGCACTCCCAAGCTTCAGAACCTTGCATTTATCTACATTGAACTGCATCTGCCACTTTTCTGACCAAGAATAGAGTTTGTTTAAATCCTCCTGAAGTTCCATAACATCTACGTTTGAATCAATTATCTTGGGTAGCATTGAAAATTGGGTTGGTCAAATGTTTGTTAGTGGGATGAATTGTAAAGGACCTGCCTAGTATGGGCCAACAGGCCTGCTGCAGTGTTCCTCCTTTCTTATGTTCTTATATTGTGAGACATCAGTTATCAAGGACAACTATATTGAGACACCCCAGTTATCAAGGACAACTATATTGAGAGACACCAGTTATCAAGGACAACTATATTGAGAGACCAGTTTTCAAGGACAACTATATTGAGAGATACCAGTTATCAAGGACAACTATATTGAGAGACACCAGTTATCAAGGACAACTATGTTGAGAGACGGCAGTTGTCAAGGACAACTATATTGAACATTAAAATGGTATAAAATACCGACAGGTTGTTAGGTAAGACACATATGCAACAGTTGTTGCATATGTGTCTTACCTAACTATATTGAGACACACCAGTTATCAAGGACAACTATATTGAGAGACACCAGTTATCAAGGACAACTATACTGAGAGACACCAGTTATCAAGGACAACTATACTGAGAGACACCAGTTATCAAGGATAGCTATATTGAGACACCAGTTATCAAGGACAATTATATTGAGAGATCAGTTATCAAGGATAGCTATATTGAGAGACATCAGTTATCAAAGACAGCTATATTGAGAGACATCAGTTATCAAGGACATATATTGAGACATCAGTTATCAAGGACAACTATATTGAGAGACACCAGTTACCAAGGACAACTATATTCAGAAACACCAGTTATCAAGGACAACTACATTGAGAGACATCAGTTATCAAGGACAACTACATTGAGAGACATCAGTTATCAAGGACAACTACATTGAGAGACATCAGTTATCAAGGACATAGCTTCTACCCAACACTTTATTGCATCCAGCAGGTATTGGAATTTTCGTACAGAGAATTGGAATGCTGTCTAGCACGCACGACATTCCACAGGATATGTACACAGGCGCATTTCTCTCAGCGTATATATGCTCCGAGTTAACTTTAATCCCTATTTTAGGAATTAATGTACTTTCGTTGGGTGCTGAAAAAATTGCAGTACAGCCTTAATGACCCGAATGTAGTAGATAGGTTTTACACCCTCATTAATGTACCATGACATTCCAACAGGACTGTAGTTGTTTGTAAGGGTTGACAGTAGGTTTCGTTACTGTATAAATATTTTGTATGCTAGACTGGGCTGAGAGAGTTACTGGCCACAGGATGTACAGACTACACCGAGAGGTGTATGTCTGTGTATATACGCTTGATAGTTTAAAAAATAAACCATGTTTTAGGGATTTAGAGTATTCTTCAATGGTGGTGGACAGGTGACACGCAGTCTTAATGACGCACTGGGTAGTCTGTAGATTTTAAGCCCAGTTAACCATCGTATTGATCAAAAGCTCTTACGTCTCTTAAACGTATTGATATCCAGTTCTTGGACCTCTTGAACGTATTGATCTACAGCTTTTGGATCTCTTGGTAGGGTTGAGTAAATGAAATTGTGAGAGCGGCTCTGCTTCTCGACGACTTGTAGCTACAACTGTACCTCTTACACTCGTTGAGGTTCAGGGGACGAGTTCCTGGATATGGAGGATGCCATACTCGGATCATTTAGCTAACTAAAGTTAAATCTGTGTAAGGTTAAAAGGACACAAGCCGTTACGGCTTTGACAAAGCTCCTAGAGAGCGAAATGTTGCCACAGTAAAATGTCGCATTAGTTGGATTTGTGTCCTTTTATCTAACATATTGTTGGTAATTTTACCAACATTATTACAAACATACATCTAGTTTATGAAGGGTATGTTGGTAGTCAAGAGGAAGGTGCCACTGGAATTACCAAAAGCTTCACTGAGTTGTAATACGAGTGAGACCTGATTCAGGAGTAATGTTCGTACAACACCTGACTGACAGACGTAAGATTAGTGCGTCCGTATAACGATTAATGGACGGGGATATTGAACCTCTACCACCCCGTGGTCTGATTGACCCATACAGGTTTAGTGCTTCCCATAAATATATAAACCAGACGAACATATTTTTTTTTAATGGAGAAGATAATCCAGCTCCGGTAAGCCAGCGCAGGCTTAACTACACTTGTAAAGTAAAAGGACAGAAGTGCAACTAATGTGACATTTTATTGTGGCAACGTTTCGCTCTCCAGGAGCTTTATCAAGCCATTACAAACAATACATGGACACAGAGGGTATATAAAGGCTCATAGTGAGGTGCAATACTAGTGAGGTACCATTTCGATGTTCACTAGTGGTGGTAGTAGTAGTACTAGTAGTGACAAAAGTAATACAATATGGTAGAGCAATTAATTCGTACATGAGAAAAAGGATATAAAAGCTATTACTTGGGTAACATAAAAATAGGTTGGACAAATATAGACTGGAAAGAGGCAGCTTGTTTCAGTGTTCACTCCTTGTAATGTGCTTGTGTAGTATAACAGGAGAGACTATGTGATGGCAGGGTTTACTGTTTTCAGGAGGATTCTTGCTAAGACTTCGGAGATGGTGAAACTGCCGTTGTTTTGTTTAATTGTATTCGAAACAGCGATCAGTGCTGATTCGAGGCACTTGCGTCTGTGGAAATTAGTTTCTTTGATCACTAATTGGGCGTCTCTGAATTTCATGAGATGATTGGTGGAATTTCGGTGTTGTACACAGGCGTTGTTCAAGTTATCGTTCCTACATGCGTAAATGTGTTCATTGAGGCGGGTGTCGAGGTTTCTTGCTGTTTCACCTACGTAAATCTTGTCACAGCCTCCACAGGGTATGGTGTAAACTCCTGCATTGACTGGTTCGTGATGCTTGGATTTTGTCCTGGTTAGATCCTTTATTGAAGTGCTAGAAGCGATGGCGACTCTGGTGTTAGCTTGTGAAAGTACTTTTGAGACGTTCAGTGCAACCTGGCTGAACCTGAAAACAGTAAACCCTGCCATCACATAGTCTCTCCTGTTATACTACACAAGCACATTACAAGGAGTGAACACTGAAACAAGCTGCCTCTTTCCAGTCTATATTTGTCCAACCTATTTTTATGTTACCCAAGTAATAGCTTTTATATCCTTTTTCTCATGTACGAATTAATTGCTCTACCATATTGTATTACTTTTGTCACTACTAGTACTACTACTACCACCACTAGTGAACATCGAAATGGTACCTCACTAGTATTGCACCTTTATATACCCTTATATACCCTCTGTGTCCATGTATTGTTTGTAATGGCTTGATAAAGCTCCTGGAGAGCGAAACGTTGCCACAATAAAATGTCACATTAGTTGCACTTGTGTCCTTTTACTTTATATATTGTCGGTAATTCTACCAACTTTATTAACTACACTTACTTAACAGCAGCAGCGGTTAACTAAACAGATACGAAGACTGTAGGACCCATACATTTTTAGAGATTTGTTAAAAATACTGTAATGCATGAAAACAGCACTAGCAGAACAGTTTAATGGTAATATTTCAGAAACTGAGAAATACAGTAGTTAGCAAGAGTTTTTTCAAATAGCTTGTGGTACTTAATTAGTACCAAGAGAGGTTAAGGTTAAGTAAGATTCGTCAGAAACACGATAGTTGTTTTCTGACGCTGGTCTGTTATATGATGACCCGCCACTGAAGCTTTCGTAAAAATTAGTCATCTGATTAAGGCCTTCCACTGGCTTACTCATCCACTCCTTTAAAAATTAAGGCTATAATTATAACCATTCTAATTTTTTTTTTACCGAAAGCAGTTGTCTCCTGAAATATAAATGACCCGTGTGTAGATATAATTATTTATTTTAACCGAAAGTAAAAAAAAAAAAATGTTTAACGTAAATTACTGATGACTAGACAACTAATACAGGAATGATACTGAGCATGTACATCAGTGTTTGAGTATCCTCCTATATTTAAAATATGCGAAATACCCACAGGGAAAGATGGCTCTAGGTCTTTCGTGTTGCAGTCAATACGAGCTATCATTCAACTCTCCGTGGTTATTGTGTGTGTGTGTGTGTGTGTGTGTGTGTGTGTGTTGTGTGTGTTGTGTGTGTTGTGTGTGTTGTGTGTGTTTGTGTGTGTTTGTGTGTGTTTGTGTGTGTTTGTGTGTGTTTGTGTTTGTGTGTGTGTGTGTGTGTTTGTGTGTGTGTGTGTGTGTGTTGTGTGTGTGTGTGTTGTGTGTGTGTGTGTGTGTGTGTGTGTGTGTGTGTGTGTGTGTGTGTGTGTGTCGTGTAATGCCCTGCCGAGTAGGTAAAACTTGCTATTTTGGCTTAAATAGTAACACTCTTCTTGCCGAATAAGGAAAGTTAAAATTTGTGTATGCAATAATTTCGTAAAAATCATTCTGAACATAACGAAAAAAAATATATTTCATTGTGTTTGCTTATTAAGTTATTTTAAACTTATCTAAAATTGGCCTACTTAACTTTTATATCCTACCTCATTCCCCCTCCCACCCTATTTCCATATTTCTACCTTACCTATCCTTCTTCCTAACCCTTCTTAACAAAGCTCTGGTCGTAAGGTATCTGAAATGTATTTAGTTGGATTAGGCTAAATTAAATTGCGCTTTTTAAAATAAGGTTAGGTAAGTTTTCTAAGGTTGTTTTGGTACAAAATTTTAAATTTTACATAAATGAAAAAAAAATCTATAAGCGTCTAAGAGAAAATTTTAGAGAGTACTTAATTTTAAACGAGTTTTTGCTAATTGACCAGTTTTACCTATTCGGCACGATATATATATATATATATATAATATATATATATATATATATATATATATATATATATATATATATATATATATATATATATATATATATATATATATATATATAATATGCAATAAGATCACAGTAAACAGGTGATATCAGAATATGGAAAGCAACCACTGTGAAAGAAAATAGTGAAATAATTCCAAGCGCTTTCGTGACTTCTCACATTATCAAGGAACTATCATAGTTCCTTGATAATGTGAGAAGTCACGAAAGCGCTTGGAATTATTTCACTATTTTCTTTCACAGTTCTTGTTTTGTGTATATATATAAAAAAAACGGAAATGATAATTTAGCATCAAAACTAATAAAACGACCTATTTTATTTTATCTATTATATATAATATAAAAATCTCTTACTTTATCATAGGAGAACACTAAATCAACGGGTCACATAGCATTTAGGTTTGATCCAGGGAAGGAGAGGGCAGATCTAATCCCTTGGAATGAGATCCCCTCACTGGCCTCAGTTAACTTGAGTGGATGAAATTGATCACGCCAGTCATAAAAAAACTGCACATTTATTTTTTTTGTTCACCTTTAGAGTGTGACTCTTCAGGTAGATTTAATAAGGCGAAATTATTGAATTTACGTAGTTCATATATTGATCTATACACAGTACGCACATGAGAGAGACAGACAGACACATACAGACAGACGGACACACACACAGAAAGCTTACGACGACGTTTCGGTCTGTCTTGGACCATTGACACACGACACTACACTTCTTTCAGTCAATATGCACATTTTTCCCCCGAGACAGAAATTCGTTAACACTGCAGCAGGCCTGTTGGCCCATACTAGGCAGGTCCTTTACAATCCCTGCCACTAACAAAACATTTGCCGAACTCAATTTTCAGTGCTGCCCAAGAAATAAGCTCTGATAGCTCTGTCCCACTCAAATCCAACCCTCTCACTTGTATATTTATCCAGCCTAAATTCAAAACTACCCAAAGTCCTAGCTTCAATAACCCAACTAGGTAGACTGTTCCACTCATCAACTACCCTATTTCCAAACCAATACTTTCCTATGTCCTTTCTAAATCTAAACTTATCTAATTTAAATCCATTACTGCGGGTTCTCTCTTGGAGAGACATCCTCAAGACCTTATTAATGTCCCCTTTATTAATACCTATCTTCCACTTATACACTTCGATCATGCGTCCCCTCACTCTTCGTCTAACAAGTGAATGTAATTTAAGAGTCTTCAATCTTTCTTCATAAGGAAGATTTCTAATGCTATGTATTAATTTAGTCATTCTACGCTGAATGTTTTCTAACGAATTTATGTCCATTCTGTAATATGGAGACCAGAATTGAGCTGCATAATCTAGGTGAGGCCTTACTAATGATGTATAAAGCTGCAATATAACCTCTGAACTTCTGTTGCTTACACTTCTTGATATAAATCCCAACAATCTATTTGCCTTATTACGTACGCTTAGGCATTGCTGTCTTGGTTTAAGGTTGCTGCTTACCATAACCCCCAAGTCCTTTTCACAATCTGTATGGGTAAGTTCTACATTATTTAACTTACAAGTGCTAGGGTTATGGACACTCCCGAGCTTCAGAACCTTGCATTTATCTACATTGAACTGCATCTGCCACTTTGCTGACCAGGTATTGAGTTTGTCTAAATCCTCCTGAAGTTCCCTGATATCCACGTTTGAATCAATTATCCTACCTATCTTTGTGTCATCGGCGAATTTTCTCATTTCACTAGTAATTCATTGATATATACTATAAACAACAACGGGCCCAAGACTGATCCCTGTGGAACGCCACTTGTTACAGATTCCCACTCGGATTTAACCCCATTTATGGACACTCTCTGCTTCCTGTCTGTGAGCCATGACTCGATCCACGAGAGCACTTTACCTCCAATGCCATGAGCTGCCACTTTCTTTAACAGTCTTTGGTGCGGAACTGTATCAAAAACCTTACTAAAATCTAAGTAAATAATATCAAATTCTTTATCGTGGTCAACAGCCTCAAAAGCTTTACTGAAGAAAGTTAATAAATTAGACAAGAACGGCCTCTCGTGAATCCATGCTGAGTATCATTAATCAAGCTATGCTTATCGAGATGGCTTCTTATAGTCTCAGCTATAATTGACTCTAGTAATTTGCCTACAAATGAGGTCAGGCTTATTGGGCGGTAATTTGACGGTAACGACTTGTCCCCTGTTTTAAAAATAGGAATTACATTAGCCATCTTCCACATATCAGACACTACACCTGTTTGAAGAGATAAATTAAAAATATTAGTTAATGGTTCACAGAGTTCCATTTTGCATTCCTTAAGAACCCTTGAAAAAACCTCATCAGGACCCGGCAACTTATTTTCCTTCAGTTGGTCTATCTGCTTCACAACCATTTCACTAGTGACTGTGATGTTACATAATTTATCTTCTTCTGGCCCACTATAAAAATTAATTACTGGAATATTATTAGTGTCTTCCTGTGTAAAAACCGAGAGAAAATAATTATTTAAAATCGAGCACATTTCATTCTCTTTGTCAGTAAGATGCCCGTTGCTCTCTTGCAACGTTGCACAGCTCCTAATGCACTCAGAAATGTGAAAGTACTTGAGGTTTAAATTTCTAACCCCCGTGGCTTGTCTTGCATTTTATATTATGAATAAGTAAAGTGTAATGAACACTTGACATTGCTGAGAAACACAGCAGGTTAACTGATCTGTATATTTTGAAAAGGATCCCAGAAGGGGGTCGAAATGTACAGACAAATCAACCTCCTGCGTTTGTGTCTATGTGGATTATTACTGAGACTTTTATATTATAATTAATAATGCTTAACGTTTGTGTGGGAGAGTTATTTATTGTGGAAACTATTTATTTAGGTAAGAAAAGGCAAAGTAAGATTATGTAAACCTTTTTTATTATTAAATAGGTTTGCAATGAGAAAGTTATAAACAGATATGAAAAACTCTTTGTTAGGATAAATTTAAACACATAACCTAACTTAACCGAGACCAGTTCTAAAACCTCCAGTTAGGTTAGGATGAGTAATATCAGGCCTTTTATACATCATTAGTAACGTCTCACCTAGATTACGCAGCTCATTTCTGGTCTCCATATTACAGAATGGATATAAATTCGCTAGAAAATATCCAGCGTAGAATGACCAAATTAATACATAGCATTAGAAATCTTCCGTACGAAGAACGATTGAAGACTCTTAAACATTCACTTGTAAGACGAAGAATGAGGGGAGACATGATCGAAGTGTATAAGTGGAAGATGGGTAATAACAAAGGGGATATAAATAAGGTTTTGAGGATATCGCTTCAAGAAAGAACCCACAATAATGGATTCAAATTAGATAAGTTTAGATTTCGAAAGGATATAGGAAAGTATTGGTTTGGCAATAGGATAGTTGATGAGTGGAACAGTCTACCTAGTAGGGTTATTGAAGCTAAAACGTTGGGTAGTTTCAAATTTAGGTTAGATAAATGCACGAGTGAGAGGGGTTGGATTTGAGTGAGACTTGCGTAATGAGTAAATAGAATCATGAAAACTTATTTGTTGGGTAGCATTGAAAATTAGGGTGAGCAAATATTTGGTTAGTGGGAAGGATTGTAAAGGACCTGCCTAGTATGGGCCAACAGACCTGCTGCAGTGTTCCTTGTTTCTTATGTTTTTTCTTCTTTCTTATATTAACAATAACATCTTTTTCCATACCTGGAGAGGGTTTCGGGAGTCAACGCCCCCGCGGCCTGGTAGGAGACCAGGCCTCGTGGTGGATCAGGGCCTGATCAACCAGGCTGTTACTGCTGGCCGCACGCAAACCGACGGACGCACCACAGCCCTGCTGGTCAGATATTGCCTTTAGGTGCCTGTCCAAAGCCTTCTTGAAGACAGCCAGGGGTCTATTGGTAATGAAGCCCCTTTTTGTATGCTGGGAGGTAGTTGAACAGTCTTGGGCCCCTGACTATTGTGCGGTCTCTTAGTGTACACTTGGCACCCCTGCTTTTCATTTGGGGAATGTTGCATCTCCTGCTGAGTCTTTTGCTTTTGTAGGGAGTGATTTTCATGTTCGTTTGGTACTAATATCTCTAGGATTTTTCCAAATGTATATTATCATGTATCTTTCTTGTTGCGTTCCAGGAATACAAATCAAGGGACTTAACCGTTCACAGTAATTTAGGTGCTTGATGGTACTTATGTGTGCCGTGAAAGTTCTCTGTACATTCTCCAGGTCAGCAATTTCGCTTGCCTTGAAGGGGTTAGTGTACAATGGTATTCCAGTCTAGAGAGAACAAGCTATTTGAAGATAATCATCATGGGCATGGCGTCCCTAATGTGGTAGATACAATGTTGTTGTCTTTGAAGGTGAGCTCCTCTGACATTATCACTCCCAGGTCCTTCACATTAGTTTTTCGCTCTATTGTATGGTTAGAATTTGTTGTATACCCTGATAGTCTTAATTTCCTCAAGTTTTCCATTTCTGAGTAGTTGAATTTTCTCTTCACTGAGCTTCATATTGTTTTCAGTGGACCATTTGAAGAATAGGTTGATGTCCGCTTGGAGTCTTGCGCTGTCCTCAGTGGATGACACAATTATGGCAATTAGAGTGTCATTCGCAGAGGAAGACATCTCTGTCAGATATGAGGATGGGGAATAAGATGGAACAGAGCATTTCACTGTAGCTGCCTCAAACTTTACTCTGTTTACTATTACTCTTTGTGATCTATTTGTTTGGAAGTTATAGATCCATCTACCAACTTTTCCTGTACTAAATATATACATACCGTATTTCGCGGCTTATAAGACTTGTTTTAGTCTCAGTGTCTCGGCATCGGACGTAACTGGGAGAGCTACACCCCACCCCACACCCCAAACTTGTAGCTCCCGTCACTGACCTTCAGTTTATAGGACGCAGGGTGGTTTTTTGAGACATTTTATGGAAAAAATGCGTCTAATAAGCCGCGAAATACGGCACTTAATGCACAACGTAACTAGCTGCAGAGAATTTACATAAAAAAAAACAGGTTAAAGTTGATATTGATCGGTGTTTCTTAACCTCAGTAGTAGTTGGGGTTCCTACACATTCAAGAAGCCTCGCAGCTCTTCCTCGAAATCTTCATTGGGCATAAGAGCTGCAGTGTAACAACTTCAACAGACCCAGGTCACCCGCCCGCCCACCCATCCGCCCGCGCGTCTAAGCCTACCCGCCCGCCTGCCCACCCGCCTGTTTGCCTACATGCCCGCCTGCCAGCCCATCTGCCTACCTGCCAGCCCATCTGCCTGCCTGCCAGCCCATCTGCCTGCCTGCCCACCTGCCAGCCCATCTGCCTGCCTGCCTGCCAGCCCATCTGCCAGCCCATCTGCCTGCCTGCCCGCCTGCCTTCCTACCTGCCCGCCTGCCAGTCCATCTGCCTGCCTTCCTTCCTGCCCGCCCCTACGCTCACACATGACTGGGCAGGGGAGCGAGGAAATATACTCGTATATTTATTGTGGAGTAAATTTTGGGAATGGTGGAGGGTTGGAGTAGAGTGTAGTGATGCTATCTTATTTTGTCCCTGTGGCTGGCTTGCTTATTACTTCTCCTTTCTTTGTGCGTGTGTGTGTGTGTGTGTGTACGTACCTGTCTGTGGTTGCAAGGGTCGATTGACAGCTACTGGCCCTGTCTCTTCGCTGGTCGCTACTAGGTACACGCTCTCCCTGCTTCACGAGCTTTATTGTATCTCTTATTAAAGCTATGTATGGATCCTGCCTTCACTACCTCACTCTCCAGATGGTTCCACATGCTGACAACTCTATGACTGAAGAAATACTTCCTAACGTACGTGTGTGTGTGTGTGTGTGTGTAAGTGTGTGTGTGTGTGTGTGTGTGTGTAAGTGTACTCACCTAGTTGAGGTTGCGGGGGTCGAGTCCGAGCTCCTGTGTGTAAGTGTGTGTGTGTAAGTGTGTGTGTGTAAATACCTCCAATGTTCCTCTAACATCACTTTGTAGCCTCTTGTTTTTCCTCTTATATGCTCACACTGTTTTCTGTATCAATTTGTTCGTAACTTTTTATTATCTTACGTTTTCTGTCGTGTCTCTTCTATAATCTAATAATCCGTTTTCAATGTTGAAATGACAAGTATGCAGATCCGAGACATTTCAGTCTTTATATATAGAGAGATGGAATTAGAAGCAGCATGCATACTGTGGCAAGGTCAGAAGAAAGAGTAGGTCAGGTTATGTGTAGACATCACTTGCTGAATGGTCCTAGACCAGGTCATCCTAGCCAGAGTCTCAGACAAGCTGAAGGTCTTCGAATTGTGTGACACTGTTCGATGTCATGGCTGCCTCTGTTTTCAGTCCTCCATCGTAGGCTGTCTTTGGATGTTCTCTGCTTTATCTACGTTTGTTGTATGCAAGTACTACAACACTAATGTATGTTGCAATTTTGGTGAGACGTATGTTGTAATTTTTTTTTAACATTGCACCCTCTGTACACCTGGAAACTCCTTTTGACTTGCCAGTATATCATAAGTTTTTTTTTTATGATATGGTGACACTGTTTTTAATAATTCCTTTCAGGTCCCCCTCTACTTATCAAACTATTTTTATTCCTCATGTGGTGTGTTATTTGCGGTCTCTCATTCCATTTCTGAGGGACGGTACACAGAATTTCATCATCCTTCTTTCCACTTCACTTACTCAACTAATTAGCGTTTTCCTGTTGGTATGTACTTTTTTTTTTTTTTTTTTTTTTGCATTTAGAAACTGGGATTAATTTTTTTCGTAAGTCGGCTCACGCAGCTCAGGGATCGTTCTCGTAGTAAATAAACGTGTGCACTTCTTGTTAGTTAATTATTATTTACGTACACTTCGAATGCGAAACTGTAGATAACATTTCTGCTCTTTATATACTATTGTCAAGTCACAACTGAGACATGATAATGGTCCAGGATGAACCGAAAAGTCATCTGACGTTTCCTTTCCAAAGTTTGGCTTGTGAATTGTTCCTGTTGTGATATTGTGACTTGTATTCTTTTTAATTTCTTCACCTGTTTGATTCCAGGTTGGCGTCTCATATTGTAATAGATCTGACATGTCTGTTTTATAGTTCCCTGTAGGTTTAAGGTTCTTGAATGCTTGATATTTTCTAGGCGAGCCGACTTTGCCGTGTGTGCCTCTAGCGATATGATTGGTATACCAACTTCTAGGACCTAAGAATTTTGCAGCTAGTGACCGTCTCCCCTCAGTCTATAGCAAGTCGACGGTCTTCATTCTTCTTGATTGCATTAGTTTGCTCTCCCTGATCTGGTTAGCACGGTTGGCTCATCCCCAAGAGGGCTCGGGGCATAACCTCGTACGAGGCGGAATGCATGGATAGATCTACTAACCCTGCAAGGTTACTAATTTTAAGAGTCCTCTTTTTTTTTTCCTTCAACCTCCGTATGTATTTTCTGACTATCGGTGTAATATGCTAAAGTTTACTTAGTCTTTCCACGTCTTCCACAAATTATAAACTTCTTAAGCATCGATTCACAGTAATCTGTTGGTATGGCGAGGTATATGAACAACAGTAATGGCCTCAGCAACAGCCCTTGTGGGACCCCACACTTGTCATTCCTGGCCATTTCTATAATTTTCTTTGATCACTCTATTTTCTCCTGAGTTTTTTTTGCAATCCATTGTAATATTTATTTTTTTACCAATATCTCTGTCTGCTGTTATTGTTTGTGGATCAGTCTCAAGTGTGTTATAGTACAGACTACCATGTTTCTTTGGAGGTACACGGTATATGGAAAAATAGACCAATGCAGTATAATGCGATCTTATGGACTACGTTTCGCCCACATAGTGGGCTTTATCAAGTCACAGATCTGTCTGAGCAGAGAGCACATGTACTCTCTGCTCAGGAAGATTTGTGACCTGATAAAGCCAACTGTGTGGGAGAAACGTAGTCCATAAAGATCGCATTATACTTCATTTGTTTATTTTTTCCCACTATGTTTAGTTAATGGAGTTAGTCTATCGACTAAACGAGAATCATTAAAGCTGCATGTTCACCCCGAATCAAAAACAAGGATTAAAGACATGCCCCACCAAAGACACCTCATGTTGGTTAATGGGGTTAAAATCAATCGACAACACGAGGGCCATGAAGGCTGCAGGGTTGCCTGTTCCCCATCAGACTTTAGGGCTTAGTTTGATGATGATGATAATAATTCTCTCTCAGACAAGAATACTTTAATTCCTAAAATAGGGATTAAAGGAAACTCTCAGGATATATACGCTGAGAGAAATATACCTCATAGGGTATACAGCATATTCTGTGTTACCTTAGTGCTGACACGGGTCTTAATCCTTCGATGACTCGTTTTAATTGAATTTGATGATACTTTAGGTTAAGTAAAATTTGTCAGGAAACAGGACACTTTTTTTTCTAACACGGGTCTTGGTCATTTGCCCGAAGCCTTCTGCTGGCTGTTCCTTCTGTGTCGATAGGCTTTAAACCCAGTTAAACCGTTTAGTTGCTTTATTGGGTCTCCATCATTGTCTCTACATTCTGTGTTATAAATATACATCGTTATAGAAGCAATTTACATTACCGACAGGTTGAGGAATTACACACGTGTAGGTTAGGCAAGATACTTCAGGAATAAGTAAGTAAACAGGACAAGTGTTTCCTGACGCGGGTCTTAGTCATATGATGACCCGCCACTGGAGCTTTTGGTCATCTGGCAGAGGTCATCCACTGGCTTACCCGTCCACCCCATTAATTTTTTTTATTACAGCACACGTATTACACTTGTATATTTGTACTGGAAGACGTTTCACCAACAAGTGGTATTTTCAGTTCAGTACTAAAATGATGGGCACAGTAGAAAATGAAGCAATCATTCCCTCAGATTCATCAAGACTGATGTATTAACACCGACTTCTAGGCTCAGGGACTGATTATTTCATTTTTTACTGTCTTCTGGGTACAGTTAGGCAGAACTGAAAGGACTGATTACCCTTTGTTTTATTGTGTTCGTATATTATTTTTGCACTGAATTGGAAAAAGAAATCACTGGTTGGAGAAACTTTTTCAAATAAAGATAACCAGGTGTTGGACATTTCTAATTCCTCGTGTAATATGCATCT
Organism: Cherax quadricarinatus; assembly: GCF_038502225.1. Classification (NCBI taxonomy): domain Eukaryota; kingdom Metazoa; phylum Arthropoda; class Malacostraca; order Decapoda; family Parastacidae; genus Cherax; species Cherax quadricarinatus. Next base: position 4,490,874 of record NC_091347.1, on the reverse strand, counting down.
TATAGTTGCAAGTTTAATTAGTTTAATTTTTTCGTAATAGTTCACCGTGTTGCCACTTCTCCTCTTACAACCCATAGTTGTTATTATCAAGTCTAAATATTAGTGTACTCATTTCGCGCAGCAGCTACTGCTTCTCTTGTTGTATGGGTGTTGTCTGGTCTTCCATGTTCTGCATTTTTGTTCCTGTAGTATTATTCTTGGTCACAAAGTACACCGAATCGTTAATCCAGCCTCCCACAGACCTTGTCATTTATAGCGAGCTCCTTCCCCTCCTTAATTAGCCTTATTACTAGGTGTTTGATCATTATGTACATTCTGTCGCCATTAATAATTTCTTCTTTTCTTCTTGCCGAATAAAATACTGCGTTCAAGGTTTACAGCCTCTAGCCTTGTATAATCCACTATTAAAGGCTAGTTTTACTTTGTGTTCTTCCTCAGTTCTCTCCCCCCTTCTATATCTTTATTTACTGTGCTACAAGTACATGTACAAGGTACACAGGCCTAGCTGACATACTACTATATAGAAAGACCCTTGTTATGCAGAACATTTCGGGCAAATTAGGTCAGTTTTGTCCCAGGATGCGACCCACACCAATCGACTAACACCCATGTACCCATTTTACTGATGGATGAGCACAGACAACCTGTGTATAAAGAAACACGTTCAATGTTTTCCCCTCTTCGCCGGGAATCGAACCTGGACTCTCACCGTGTGAAGCGAGAACTTTTGCCACCAGGCCACAGGACACCTGCTCTCCTCTCCAGATTCTCTTCAAGATGGTCAAAAATCAGTAATTTGTGGTCGCTGACTTGTTTGTCTCCGGTAATTTCTTTGACACATTATTTTATCCACTACCGCCACGAGCTTTAAACTCTTCACTTGTCTGGTCCACATGCTGGCACCTTGTTCTCCATCACTGCCTCCAGAAACTCAGCACTTGCCTGATCCTGTTCATAGTTCATAGTTTTTTTGCTTGTGGTTAAAAGTCCCACCTAGATAGTCCTACCTTAATCATATAGACTCTTCTTTCTACTTAATTTATATCGATTATAATTCCTGTTGCGAACATACTGTTTCTTTTGCCGTCTACATCACTAATAGAGTTAAGACCTGTTACCGATTTTTTCTATGTAATCTTTTATCTCTCTTCGTCTCTCCTTTAACTTCTCTGCACTCTTCCCCTTCCCCCTTTTCCTATACCATCTCCCATCTCTCTCCCCCTTCCCCAGTAAACAATAGCGGCTGTTGGTGTCTGGGTGGGTCGAGCATATATATAATGGACGTCAAGCTGGCCAGGCATTAACCTAATGGAGAATGCAAGTCCGGAACCTCTCCTCTTGCTAGACTTGTCGTGAGCAAACTACACCACACGCTGGTGGTGGTGTCAGCTTTTGACACTACGTTCTGAGGATTGGTGGTAGTGAGAGATTATTGGTTGGGGGAGGAATGGTGGTGTAAGCTTATTGTACCACACACACTTGGGGGAGGGGGTCAGTGAGAGCTTATGACACCACACACTGGGTGGTGGTGGTAGTGAGAGCTTATGACACCACACACTGGGTGGCGGAGGTGGTGAGAGCTTTGGACACCACACAGTGGGTGGTGGTGAGAGCTTTGGACACCACACAGTGGGTGGCAGTGAGAGCTTTTGACACCACACAGTGGGTGGTGGTGAGTGCTTTGGACACCACACACTGGGTGGTGGTGAGAGCTTTGGACACCACACACTGGGTGGTGAGAGCTTTGGACACCACACACTGGGTGGTGAGAGCTTTGGACACCACACACTGGGTGGTGAGAGCTTTGGACACCACACACTGGGTGGTGAGAGCTTTGGACACCACACACTGGGTGGTGAGAGCTTTGGACACCACACACTGGGTGGTGAGAGCTTTGGACACCACACACTGGGTGGTGATGAGAGCTTTGGACATCACACACTGGGTGGTGATGAGAGCTTTGGACATCACACACTGGGTGGTGAGAGCTTTGGACATCACACACTGGGTGGTGAGAGCTTTGGACATCACACACTGGGTGGTGAGAGCTTTGGACATCACACACTGGGTGGTGAGAGCTGTGGACATCACACACTGGGTGGTGAGAGCTTTGGACATCACACACTGGGTGGTGAGAGCTTTGGACATCACACACTGGGTGGTGAGAGCTTTGGACGCCACACACTGGGTGGTGAGAGCTTTGAACACCACACACTAGGTGGTGGTGAGAGCTTTGGGCAACACACAATGGGTGGTGGTGAGAGCTTTGGGCACCACACACTGGGTGGTGGTGAGAGCTTTGGACACCACACACTGGTGGTGAGAGCTTTGGACACCACAAACTGGGTGGTGATGAGAGCTTTGGACACCACACACTGGGTGGTGATGAGAGCTTTGGACACCACACACTGGGTGGTGAGAGATTTGGACACCACACACGGTGGTGAGAGCTTTGGACACCACACACTGGGTGGTGAGAGCTTTGGACACCACACACTGGGTGGTGAGAGCTTTGGACACCACACACTGGGTGGTGAGAGCTTTTGAGAGCTTATGACACCACACATTGGGTGGTGAGAGCTTTGGACACCACACACTGGGTGGTGGTGAGAGCTTTGGACGCCACACACTGGGTGGTGAGAGCTTTGGACACCACACACTGGGTGGTGAGAGCTTTGGACACCACACACTGGGTGGTGATGAGAGCTTTGGACATCACACACTGGGTGGTGATGAGAGCTTTGGACATCACACACTGGGTGGTGAGAGCTTTGGACATCACACACTGGGTGGTGAGAGCTTTGAACATCACACACTGGGTGGTGAGAGCTTTGGACATCACACACTGGGTGGTGAGAGCTTTGGACATCACACACTGGGTGGTGAGAGCTTTGGACATCACACACTGGGTGGTGAGAGCTTTGGACATCACACACTGGGTGGTGAGAGCTTTGGACATCACACACTGGGTGGTGAGAGCTTTGGACGCCACACACTGGGTGGTGAGAGCTTTGGGCACCACACACTGGGTGGTGAGAGCTTTGGGCACCACACACTGGGTGGTGGTGAGAGCTTTGGGCACCACACACTGGGTGGTGGTGAGAGCTTTGGACACCACACACTGGGTGGTGATGAGAGCTTTGGACACCACACACTGGGTGGTGAGAGCTTTGGACACCACACACTGGGTGGTGAGAGCTTTGGACACCACACACTGGGTGGTGAGAGCTTTGGACACCACACACTGGGTGGTGAGAGCTTTGGACACCACACACTGGGTGGTGAGAGCTTTGGACACCACACACTGGGTGGTGAGAGCTTTGGACACCACACACTGGGTGGTGAGAGCTTATGACACCACACACTGGGTGGTGAGAGCTTATGACACCACACATTGGGTGGTGAGAGCTTTGGACACCACACACTGGGTGGTGAGAGCTTTGGACACAACACACTGGGTGGTGAGAGCTTTGGACACCACACACTGGGTGGTGAGAGCTTTGGACACCACACACTGGGTGGTGAGAGCTTTGGACACCACACACTGGGTGGTGAGAGCTTTGGACACCACACATTGGGTGGTGAGAGCTTTGGACACCACACACTGGGTGGTGAGAGCTTTGGACACCACACACTGGGTAGTGAGAGCTTTGGACACCACACACTGGGTGGTGAGAGCTTTGGACACCACACACTGGGTGGTGAGAGCTTTGGACACCACACACTGGGTGGTGAGAGCTTTGGACACCACACACTGGGTGGTGAGAGCTTTAGACACCACACACTGGGTGGTGGTGAGAGCTTTGGTCACCACACACTGGGTGGTGGTGAGAGCTTTGGACACCACACACTGGGTGGTGGTGAGAGCTTTGGACACCACACAATGGGTGGTGGTGAGAGCTTTGGACACCACACACTGGGTGGTGGTGAGAGCTTTGGACACCACACACTGGGTGGTGGTGAGAGCTTTGGACACCACACACTGGGTGGTGGTGAGAGCTTTGGACACCACACACTGGGTGGTGGTGAGAGCTTTGGACACCACACAATGGGTGGTGGTGAGAGCTTTGGACACCACACAATGGGTGGTGGTGAGAGCTTTGGACACCACACAATGGGTGGTGGTGAGAGCTTTGGACACCACACAATGGGTGGTGGTGAGAGCTTTGGACACCACACAGTGGGTGGTGGTGAGAGCTTATGACACCACACACTGGGTAGCAGTGAGAGCTTATGACACCACACACTGGGTAGCAGTGAGAGCTTATGACACCACACACTGGGTAGCAGTGAGAGCTTATGACACCACACACTGGGTAGCAGTGAGAGCTTATGACACCACACACTGGGTGGCAGTGAGAGCTTTTGACACCACACACTGGGTGGCAGTGAGAGCTTATGACGCCACACACTGGGTGGCAGTGAGAGCTTATGACGCCACACACTGGGTGGCAGTGAGAGCTTATGGCACACACACTGGGTGGCAGTGAGAGCTTATGGCACACACACTGGGTGGCAGTGAGAGCTTATGACACACACACTGGGTGGCAGTGAGAGCTTATGACACCACACACTGGGTGGCAGTGAGAGCTTATGACACCACACACTGGGTGGCAGTGAGAGCTTATGACACCACACACTGGGTGGCAGTGAGAGCTTATGACACCACACACTGGGTGGCAGTGAGAGCTTATGACACCACACACTGGGTGGCAGTGAGAGCTTATGACACCACACACTGGGTGGCAGTGAGAGCTTATGACACCACACACTGGCAGTGAGAGCTTATGACACCACACACTGGCAGTGAGAGCTTATGACACCACACACTGGCAGTGAGAGCTTATGACACCACACACTGGCAGTGAGAGCTTATGACACCACACACTGGCAGTGAGAGCTTATGACACCACACACTGGCAGTGAGAGCTTATGACACCACACTGGCAATGAGAGCTTATGTCACCACACACTGGGTGGCAGTGAGAGCTTATGTCACCACACACTGGGTGGCAGTGAGAGCTTATGACACCACACACTGGGTGGCAGTGAGAACTTATGACACCACACACTGGGTGGCAGTGAGAGCTTATGAAACCACACACTGGGTGGCAGTGAGAGCTTATGACACCACACACTGGGTGGCAGTGAGAGCTTATGACACCACACACTGGGTGGCAGTGAGAGCTTATGACACCACACACTGGGTGGCAGTGAGAGGTTATGACACCACACACTGGGTGGCAGTGAGAGCTTATGACACCACACACTGGGTGGCAGTGAGAGCTTATGACACCACACACTGGGTGGCAGTGAGAGCTTATGACACCACACACTGGGTGGCAGTGAGAGCTTATGACACCACACACTGGGTGGCAGTGAGAGCTTATGACACCACACACTGGGTGGCAGTGAGAGCTTATGACACCACTGTTTAATGAGATTATTTGGTGTTCTGGTGAAAGTGGGGTGTGAATTATAAACATCTTTGGAGGCTTCTTACTTTATTGTTAAGTCGTTGTGGGTACACAGGCTTGTGTGTTGTGCCCATGGCCCGGGCAGGGCCATCCCACGAGAGAGAGCTACTAGGCCTACTGTCTTGACTGCTTGAGGAGTGACGCCAGAGTGAGAGCGTGGCAAGGGCAGGCAGGCTGAAGTGGCAACGCCTATAGGTGGCAGCACCAACATGGCGCGAAATATGAACTAAGCTGGCAGACAGCATAGGCTGTCTGTGCAGACAGTACAGGCTGTCTACATATGCTCGGCCACCTACCTCGCGTCGTCCCGACGCGACAATACTGGTGGTAAAAACAAACTCGGTCTCTCTCGTAGGCACAGGGCACAGAACACAAAATAACAAAATAAAAAACATATATATACATATGGACATGGAAAAAAACTTCCTACATGGAGGGAAGAAAAAAACATGTGGGTGCTAAACATTGTGGTCATAGGCAGTGAGCATCGAAGGGCATCACTGCATGCCTTCCTGCATCTGGACAGATACTGCAACACAGGAGACATCGCTGCGGCTGAGCTGTGACATAACAGGGTACGGTCTCCTCTGGAACGGTGAAGCAGTCATCGTAGGAGTCGCTGCAGGTTTCATTCAACCTGGGGCACAACATGCTGGTGCCCTCGAGTGAGGCGTCGACAAAACTCGGCAACTGGGCAGGACTTCTGGCAAGCGACTCAGGAGGACACTTCTCGACTGGTACTGTCGCTCGGCTGTCACTGCCGGCGAGCGTGGAGCGAGTCGTGGCAGAGATGACTGGGCGAAACATCTGTGAGTCGTAACATCATACACCAGACTGCAGTGAGCGAGCTAGCAGTCAAAGTGACATCATCTTTTTGCAGGCTGCTCACTGAAGCTTGTGACACGAGGCTGACACAGCACCTGCCGACAGGGCTAACTGTGGCTTGACGAGTGTCATTCTCTCGGCAGTTGGAGTTATAGCAGAGGTTAGTCTAAGCGTCCCCAGACTTGTTTCTCTACATATAACTGCACTCTGAAGGTCTGGAGGTGGAGTGAAACAAATCTCGATGGGAATCGTAGCAGGTATGATTCTGCAGAACATCACGAGCGACGAGCACAAAAGCTTTCTGTACAAGGGGGCTCATACGCTCAGGGGCTGTCTTGACATCAGCTGTCATACGCACTGGTCACATCGGGTGACTTAGCACAGTGGCGCTACTCAGGTCTGGCTCAGACCTCACTGGACACACGGAAACTACACACCTGCGGTACATACGGTACACTATCATGTGAGAACACTGACCGAGAGGAATTAATTAACACACGACATAATTAACACACGACATATATCTTCTCGACAATACTGAAATAATTACTAGAAACACTCGATGTGACATCATGTGATGTCAGGCGTGACGTCGCGAGGTGACGTCAGCAGTCATCTCGAGGTGACGTCAAGCAGACATTGTGAGGTGGTCAGCAGACATCGTGACGTCATGAAGTCGGGCAGCATCGTCGGTGACGTCAATGTGATGCAGACAGCAGACCAGAGCATGTGGCCTGGGACATCTGGTAACTCAAGTGGTTTGTAGATCCACGTGACATCGCCCACACCCACGTGGCGTCGTGATCCACGTGGCATCGTGATCTACGTGGCATGCTGATCTACGTGGCTTCGAGTGGCCTCAGCCACTCGGATACACGGCTCTGGCAATGAATCACACGAAAAACAGCAGAAAAACACAGCAGAGGGAGTGAGTAGTGGTGAGTGGTGTATGGTAGGCTGGTGAGGTGTGAGAGTACAGCAGGGTGAGGCAAGGAACGGCCACTTCCTTCCCTTCTCTCCCACCCACAAACACGTGGAGAAGCTCACACTGGATGCAGAAATCACCACAAAACTCACCTCTGGCTTGCTGAAACAGCTGTGCAGAGCTGAACAACAACAGCAACATACAAGTGACGCTGAACACGTGACTTGAGAAACAGCGTGGGACGCTGTAGCGTGGGGTCACTTACAATTCTCGAAGAAATTCGGCGAATTTCGGCTGGATCCTGCTTGTACCTGTGTTTGGATGCTGAAACGTGCAGACACGACATCAGGATAACTCATTGAGAGACGGATGCTTCTTGCATGGGATGATGAAGTGAAGATGACTTCATCCCTCTTCCTTCCTCTCTCCCGGCAAACAACTGCTGCGACCACCGCTGCTACCAATGTTTAATGGTTTGTTTGGTAGGCTGTAAGCGGGTGGTTAATGATATATTTCTTCCCGAGGCTTCTTTGTTTATTGTTAAGTCGTGGTGGGTACACAGGCTTGTGTGTTGTGCACATGGCCCGGGCAGGGCCATCCCACGAGAGAGATACTAGGCCTACTGTCTTGACTGCTTGAGGAGTGACGCCAGAGGGGGAGCGTAGCAAGGGCAGGCAGGCTGAAGTGGCAACGCCTATAGGTGGCAGCACCAGCATGGCGCAAAATATGAACTAAGCTGGCAGACAGCATAGGCTGTCTGTGCAGACAGTACAGACTGTCTACACCACACACTGGGTGGCAGTGAGAGCTTATGACATCACACACTGGGTGGCAGTGAGAGCTTATGACACCACACACTGGGTGGCAGTGAGAGCTTATGACACCACACACTGGGTGGCAGTGAGAGCTTATGACACCTCACACTGGGTGGCAGTGAGAGCTTATGACACCACACACACTGGGTGGCAGTGAGAGCTTATGATACCACACACTGGGTGGCAGTGAGAGCTTATGACACCACACACTAGGTGGCAGTGAGAGCTTATGACACCACACATTGGGTGGCAGTGAGAGCTTATTATAACGAGATTGTTTGGTAGGCTGTAAGCGAGTGGTTAATGATAAAGTTCTTCGGAGGCTTCTTAGTTTATTAAGTCGTGGTGGGTACACAGGCTTGTGTGTTTGTGCCCATGGCCCGGGCAGGGCCATCCTACGAGAGAGAGCTGGGAGTACTTGTGTCTTCCTGCTAGGCTGCTGTGAGAGTGAGAGTGAGGCAAGGGCAGACAGGCTGAAGTGGCAACACCTATAGGTGGCAGCACCAGCATGGCACGAAATATGAACTAAGCTGCCAGACAGCATGGGCTGTCTGTGCAGACAGTACAGGCTGTCTACATACGCTCAGCCACCTACCGCGCATCGTCCCGACGCGACAATACTGGTGGAAAAAGGAACTCGGTCTCTCTCTCGTAGGAACAGGGCACAGAACACAAACTAAAAACATATATATACATATGAACATGGAAAAAAAACTTCCTACAGGGAGGGAAGAAAAAACATGTGGGGTGTGCTAAACATCGTGGTCAAAGGCAGTGAGCGTCGATGGGCATCACTGCACGCCTTCCTGCGTCTTGACAGATACGGCAACACAGGAGACATCGCTGCGGCTTAGCTGTGACATAACAGGGTACGGTCTCCTCTGGAACGGTGAAGCAGACATCGTAGGAGTCGCTGCAGGTTTCACTCAACCTGGGGCACGACATGCTCGTGCCCTCGAGTGAGGCGTCGACAAAACTCGGCAACTGGGCAGGACTTCTGGCAAGCGACTCAGGAGGACACTTCTCGACTGGTACTGTCGCTGGGCTGTCACTGCCGGCAAGCGTGGAGCGAGTCGTGGCAGAGACGACTGGGCGAAACATCTGGGAGTCGTAACATCATACACCAGACTGCAGTGAGAGAGCTAGCAGTCAAAGTGACATCTTCTTTGTGCAGGCTGCTCACTGAAGCTTGTAACACGAGGCTGACACAGCATGCCATTCTCTCGACAGTTGGAGTTAAAGCAGAGGTTAGTCTAAGTGTCCCCAGACTTGTTTCTCTACATATAACTGCACTCTGAAGGTCTGGAGGTGAAGTGAAACAAATCTCGATGGGAATCGTAGCAGGTACGATTCTGCAGAACATCATGAGCGACGAGCATAAAAGCTTTCTGTACAAGAGGGCTCAGTCACTTGGGGCTGTCTTGACATCAGCTGTCATACGCACTGGTCACATCGGGTGACTTAGCACAGTGGTGCTACTCAGGTCTGGCTCAGACCTCTCTGGACACACGGAAACTTTAAACACACCCGCGGTACATGCGGTACAACATGGCTTAAACTAGCAAATGATGCTTTTCTGTGCATAAAACTGACACTAAGACATACACTAAAATGTGAGAACACTGACTGAGCGGAATTAGCACACGACATATATCTTCTCTTAGTCTTCTCTACAATATTTTAATAATTACTGAACACTCGATGGTGACATCATGTGATGTCAGGCATGATGACGTCGGCACTGTGACGTCAGCAGACATCTCGAGGTGATGTCAGGCAGACATTGTGACGTTATGAAGTCGGCCAGCATCGTTGGTGACGTTAATGTGATGCGGGCAGCAGACCACAGCATGTGGCCTGGGACATCTGGTAACTCACATGACTGGTATATTCACGTGACATCGCCCACACCCACGTGGCGTCGGGATCCACGTGGTGTCGTGATCTACGTGGCATGCTGATCCATGTAGCTTCGAGTGGCCTCGGGCACTCGGATACACAGTTCTGGCAATGAATTCACACGGAAAACAGCAGAAAACACAGCAGAGGGAGTGGGCAGTGGTGAGTGGTGTATGGTAGGCTGGTGAGGTGTGAGAGTACAGCAGGGCGAGGCAAGGAGCTGCCACTTCCTCCTCCCACAAGCACGTGGAGAACTCACACTGGACGCAGAAATCGCCACAAAACTCACCTCTGGCTTGCTGAAACAGCTGTGCTGAGCTGAACAACAACAGCAACATACAAGTGATGCTGAACACATGACTTGAGAAACAGCGTGGGACGCTGTAGCGTGGGGTCACTTACAATTCTCGGAGAATTTCGGCAAATTTCGGCTGGATCCTGCTTGTACCTGTATCTGGATGCTGAAACGTGCAGACACGACATCAGGATAACTCGTTGAGAGACGGATGCTTGTTGTGTAGGGGGATGAAGTGAACAACTTCATTCCTTCCTTCCTCTCTCTGGGCAAACACACTGCTGCGACCACCGCTTTCCACCATTTATAACGAGATTGTTTGGTAGAGCTGAAAGCGGGGTGTAAATGATATGTGTCTTCTTCGGAGGCTTCTTTGTTTATTGTTAAGTTGTGGTGGGTACACAGGCTTGTGTTGTGCCCATGGCCAGGGAAGGGCCATCTGACTTTTTTGGGTTATCCTAGGTTCTCTACACATATGCTGCTATGTATGATAATTCTATGTAACTGTATTTGTGTATACCTGAATAAACTTACTTGCTTGCTGCTAGGCCGCTGTGTGAGTGAGAGCGAGGCAAGGGCAGACAGGCTGAAGTGGCAACGCCTATAGGTGGCAGCACCAGCATGGTGCGAAATATGAACTAAGCTGGCAGACAGCATGGGCTGTCTGTGCAGACAGTACAGGCTGTCTACATTATGACACCACACACTGGGTGGTGATGGTAATAACTTAAATTACGATTTTTTTTTTTTTTTTTGTAAATCTTGACAACTTAGAAGCAGTCTGAAAGAGCGAATCGTAGTGTTATTCTTTGTCACTCTGTATTTTATTTTGGCCGCTTGCAAATATGATGCAACAATTCAATCAGAAGAGAGCCGCCCGAAGTGCCGAGGACACCCTTGACCGTGTGCATCACTTACTGATACTATTAAAAGTTTTCAGGTATTCCATGATGAGAATAGTCAGATTCCCGATCATTTTTTTTGCGCCGATAATTCATGAAGTGTCAACATCGATAAGGTGTTTGATATATACCAAAAAAACATTTGATCCTGTTAGAGTAAGTAATAGCTCAAAAGAAAGCAAGGCTTAATAAAATTACACGTAATGATAGAGGTAGTTTCTGACCCATTAGTATACCAAGAAACTGTTGGCAAGGCACTGAGGGTCTAGTGAAGCCAAATGGTTTGTAATAGACGATTATATAAACATGCGAAGCCTCGAGTAGAGAGCTACCAGCTCTGAGTTTCAGGTGACACAACTGTCTTTATCATAATGCCCGGCCTGAACACTTATCAAAAGCAAAATATTCATTAGACGAAGCACTTGAACACGCCCCAGATTTCCTGATATCTTCACACTGGTTACAACAGTGAGTTGTACGAGGTGCCTACACCACCTGGGTGTGGTGTACTGTATGAACACTGGTCGCACAAAGTTGCACACGCTGAAAATTGTTTGTCATTAGTGTAATAATACCTTTGATATCAAATGGAAGCTTCCCACTGAAGTATTCAAAACATAGGGTCAGTTTAAAGTCTGTCAACTCTAAGTTATTTAGGCTGCTTTTCACATGGACACTAACCATGGATACCTTAGTCCATAGAGTAGGGATTAATATATATATATATATATATATATATATATATATATATATATATATATATATATATATATATATATATATATATATATATATATATATATATGCAAGGAATTCGCAAGAGCAGGCGAAATATACACGAACACTGATCTCTGGCTGAAGGAGACTCGAACCTACGAACCTTGGAACAAGGTACGCAGTGCTTTACCAATCTAGTGTTGCAAGACTCGCTGCACTCAAATGCTGAGAGGCAGGTAGTGTTGGTGTTGCAGCGCCCACATACTGATAATTAGTGTTGCTGTAGCAACCCTCCTATGCTGACAGGTATATTGATGCTGCAACAATCGCATGCTGACAGTCGGGTATGTTGATGTTTCAACACTCACATGCTAACTGTCGGTTACTAGATGTTGCAACATATAGTAACCGACAGTCAGGAAGCGTTGGTGTTGCAAGACTCGCTGCACTCAAATGCTGAGAGGCAGGTAGTGTTGGTGTTGCAGCGCTCACATACTGATAATTAGTGTTGCTGTTGCAACACTCGCCCACGACACTCGCTTGTGCCAATCAAATATTCACAGAAGTGACACTTATAGCTTAAATATGAAAACGAAATGATTTAAAAAAATTTAATTCACTAGGCACTTAAAATATTTATTTAGCAGTGTAGCCAAAATAATATCTTCACAGTGAAGCCGCAGTGTTGTATGACCCTTGTGAGTTTACCACTTGATTTTCATAATAATCATAATAGTTCAATGCGAAGCAGTGAACGTGAAGTCACACAGTTCCTGGAGATCCAGGAGACCATCAGGTTTGATCTGAGGAAAACGGTGTTCCATTTCCTTGGATCAGTGGCTGGACGATCATCATACTGAAATTCCTCTTAATTCGGCTAAGATACCACTTTCTTTTTATCCTAGTGTGGTGTAAGGTAGACAACCTTAAGGTCGGTGACACTTAGCGATTATTCAGTATTCTCGCCTCTACTCCCAGGCGCTGTGTGGCCCTTACTCCTTACTGGTTTAGCTTTCTTCCATGAATGTTAATAGTTATGAAAGTTTTTTTTTTCCATTACGACGTCGGTGGTGTCTGGTGGCTCGGTTGGCAACGCTCTCGCCTCACACACGGAATGTCCGTGGTTCGATTACCGGCACGGGTGGGAATGTTGTGTATGTTTCCTTACTTCTCCTGTACCTCTTCACTTAGCAATAAATAGGTATCTGGGTGTTAGTTGACTGGTGTAGGTCGCATCCTGGGGAGCAAGATGAAGGACCACAGTGGAAATAGTCCTCGATGACTCGCTGATTTTCTTGGTTATCATGGGTGGCTAACACAGGGTTAATCCTTACCTAGATTAAAAATACCAACAAATCCTGTGTTGAACGTTGGCTACTGAGAGTTAACACTGATAATGTTTTTTTTGTACTATTTTTAGGTAATTTTCTTCAAGTGTTCGTCTTCGTGTAACTTCTGTAACAGTAGGTTGGTTGTTAACTGTGACAGTTGCATTTTGAGCCTGTGAGGAAAAATAACTTTTTATGGTAACCTAAAACATACTACAACCCAACTTAAACCAAACTAGAATTTAAATAAAAATCTAGGTTAGTCTGTGCTACTTTAAGTTTCATTTTTTTTGTTTAAATGAAAAAACGTTTCCCCCAGAGGTCCAAAATATAAATGTCTTCACTACGCATTCACTACGCATTCAGCTTTTTGTTGAAGAATTTACATAATAGTCCATATTTAAGGTGAGCTCTGAGCCGCTAAAGTAAATGACCTGTTTTTATTTTATTTTTATATTTATTAATTCCACAAGGAACTGGATCTTCCTTCCCTCTCATGGGATTAAAAGTGATAACCTCGTATTTCCCAAGCGTTGCATGGCTCCTGAATATAATTAAATGTATTTATTTTATTCGTCAGGAAACATGTGGTTTCCCGGCACTGGTCTTAATTATTTAGGTGATACATTTAGTATCACCTAAATAATTACTAAATATGCATATTTAATATTAAATTTACATTAGGCGGTCAACAGTATGGTTGGCTACTGTGTAATTGTCTTCTTGTGAGCGTCACGAGAAAACATAACTTGTTCTTGGTTAATTAATTGAATTTTAAGTGAGTCGACTAAACGAGGGTCATTAAGGCTTCATGTGACCTGTTTATAGCAGTCAAGAATATTTTAATCCCTAAAATAGGGATTAAATTCTCAGCATAGATACACTAAGATGCATACACATGGTTTTTCCACTGGAGTTAAGGATGTCAGTCACTGATCTGCTGAGGTCTTAAGTGAAAGCTTCTGCATCAATACTGGAGGAGCTAACGATCGTTAGCAGGCACTAATTCTGCTTAACTGATTAAACTGTGTCGTAATTTTCGGCTAGTGCAATCAGACGTAGTTTGGCTGCCTTCAACTTTCCTTCACATTCCTCTGTCGTCTCTTCAATTGCTTGGGCCCCCAAACAGAAAACTTTGGACCAAATTCAGGTTGAGGTGATTTGCGCAGCAAACTGTTAAACGTCTGTCTCTGAACGATGCTAAATTCTCTCTTGCCATCTTTCGTTAAATTACAGCGGAAGAAACATCAGTTGACCGAAATGTTAGTAAATTCTTGAAAAAAAAGTTTTTTTTTTCTCCAGTTTAACTGAGAGATGTGTATAAAATGAATGTTAGTGAGTATTTCGCAGCTGGCAAACACAGGATCGAACCTTCACCATTCCTTGTACTGAATGACTCACATAGGTTTAGCACTGTGGAAAACTTTTAATTTTCCTAAATTAAGCGTGTGTAAATTTGAATAATACAATTGTGTATTAAAATGTGATGCTGATTTGACCCTTCGAGAAATTTCGAGTGGGGGGGGGGGGATGTGGAACAGCCGCAGAGTGACGGGGACGGGAGGACGCCATAGTGAAACTGAATGTGTGAACACTGGTCTGTTGATTGTGTAATGTAATCAGGCGTCATCGAAGTTAATTTGGTGTAAGTAAACCAAAATATACAGTCCAGGCAATTTTAATGTACCAGAGTAGCTGGTTTTAATATTGTAATTATTAATCTAGTGTCAGGTGTAGCTTTTTGTGAGTGGTGATGGAGTGGGCATCGAGGGAGTGACAGTTCTGCGACCAACTGTAACTAAGTCCCAATTACCTCGCCCAGATTACTTGCACGTAGTAATTCAGGTAATACCCTGTAAACCTCATACAGGTAATTTCTCACATAATTTATAAGCCTTTGGTCCTAACCAAAACGTTTCACGACACCTACGGGTTTACTGCTCACCCTTATGAAATAAATGTTAGGTAAAAGGAACTTCGACAAGCTGTAGCGGCTTGACAAAGTTCCTGGAGAGCTGAACGTTGCTACAATAAAATGTGGCATTAGCTGCACTTTTCCTTTTATCTAACATATTGTCGGTAATTTTAGAACATATCAATGAAATAAATAATCCAGGTAATTTTTACATTGGCAAATTACCCTTTTGCCAGAATTTACCCATAATTGCTAGTGAAAAAAAATTACTCTTGCTGTTTCGCATAATATGCATTTAAAAATTATAATGCAACACGCGAAGTAATATAAAATGACCCCAGTAAAGGTATTTATAAAAAAATAATTAATTTGAATTTAAGCAGAGATACCTCTGAAGTATTTAGAATATTGAAGTTACCCAATTTGATGGAGGCTAACCGGTGAGAATGTGGTGCGTTGTAAGGTTAGGAAAGATTCGCCAGGAAACAGGGCAAGCGTTTCCTGACTCGGGTGTTAGTCATACATTGACCTGACTTGGAGCTTTTGTCCACCACTTTAAAAATTAAGGCTATAATTATAACCATTATCCTGATAAACTGTAACCCAGATTATTAAAGACCACCTTTCATGAACTACATCCCTCCAGGAGCGAACATTAGGAAAAATATCCTCTCCTCCCAACAACAAAACTTTTACTAATTTTTAGGTTGGTTAGGATTTTTTTTTCCAATTTTAAGGAAAGTTAGATTAATATTTGATTTTTTTTGGCGCAAAATAAAAATTCCATAACTATTTTATTGCTTTCTTGAGTTGGTGAGGGGAAGAAGAAACAGGAAATTTTCTGTATTCCAAGTAAGGAATAACTCGAATGACAGATATAGTTCTTTAACGCTGGGAGTTTTATTACTATTTCAAGGATTAAAGTACTCTTGACTCATGGTGAACAGATTACCTTAATGATCATCGTGTAGTCAATAGGCTTTAAACCCCATTAACAAACTATCTTAATTCTTTTTACTTTTCAAGTCAGGGAAACATGTTTGTGTGCTGGTGAGTGCTTGAGATAAGATATGTGGACAACAGTTTCTTGCCCCACTGATCTTGTAGCACAATATGTAATAACAGACGTTTCCTAAATGAGATGTTTACCCCCTTTTATTCTACGTAATACATCACTCACCTCCCACACACTCACATCTTATTCCTCTTCACTCCTAAGATATTATACCTCCCTGGCCAGTGCATGATATTACTGCCTCCCTTTCTTCATCAACATTTAAAAGTTCCTCAAAATATTCCCATTTACGCAATACCTCCAGCTCCCAATCTACTAACTCCTCTACTGTTTTTAACTAACAAATCCATTCGTTCCCTAGGCTTTCCTGTTTATCTGCAATATTTTTTTTCTTATTCTTAGGAATATCTCTTGACAGTGCCTCTCCCACTATCACTTGCTCTACTTTTGCACTCTCTCACCACTCTCTTACACTCTTCACCTTTCTTTTACTCTCTATATACTCTACCCTTCTTATATCACTTTTGCTTTGTAAAAACCTCTCATAAGCCCTCTTTTTCTCTTTTATCACACCCTTTACTTCATTACACCATTCACTCCTCTTTCCTCCTGCACCCACCCTCCTATAACCACAAACTTTTTTTTTTACACAGGGTTTGACAAGGTTAAGGATCCCTAGCTTTATTGACAAGCTATTTACAGGTTAAGGATTCCTAAATTTATTGGCAAGCTAAGAGCTGTTATCTACATCAGCTCATTTGAAAGCATTCTTTTTATGAAACATACAAGTAGGGAACAGGATGAAGTTGGAGCCATCTGTGGGCCAGCATTTTCATTTGATCTACTGACTTTATCTCGTTGACATCATTATGCTGTACGAATGTGTTCCATACACGAGTCATCCTGGGTATATATGATCTCAGATGGAGTGATGTTCTGGAGAAGGGTACAGCCAGAGTGAAGTTGCTGCTTTCTGCCCGTCTTGTGGCATAAAAGTTTGTTTCACGCTGTCCTCGAAGTGGATCCAAGTGTGGTACTTTGACAATGTTGGCCTTGTACATAACAGTAAGGCCACCCACATCCCTCCTGTGTTGAAGGCTCTGCTGAAATGACAGATCTATCCAGGATGGGTCCAGGCGAGAGATGAGACGTCTTGCTCTGTTCTCTACTCTGTCAAGCAGTCGCAGATGAGAGGGGAGGGGGGGCAGGCAAACCAAGAAAGTGGAGGCTACTCAAGGTGTGAGCGTACTTATGCCTCGTACAGAATCTTGCAACCCCTACTGTCAAGCAGATGCGAGATACGGCGAAGTGCTGTAAGCTTCCTGGCTGCCTTGTTTGCAAGATTTACAACATGGTTCTTCATGGTTAGTTTGGAGTCAGATTTCACCCCAAGGATATCAACTTCTTCTCCAGGTGCCAACACCCTCCCATTCATCCTTACTACTGCACCAGCATTACCATCATGGTGCCTAGAGTCCATCATCATTTGCGTTTTCTCAGGTGCAAATGTTACTTGCCATCTGTTTCCCCAAGCTGATATAGCTCTTAGCTGGTGATGTAGCTTAGAGCAGCTGGCATTTCTTCTCTTGGATAAGTGAATGTCAGTGTACAGTCGTCTGCATATGCATGTGATTCTGGGATGAGATGAAGCTCGTTGAAGTAGACATTCCATAACAATGGTCCCAGCACGCTTCCATGTGGAACACTTGCCCCAATAGGATGTCTTGCTTATCCCGTTCTATTGAGAACTACACTTAGAGATCTACCATGAAGGTAATCACTGAGGAGACATAACGTAGAGCCTGCAATTCCCAGTGCTTGAAGTTTTGCTAAGAGGCCCTGGTGCCACACCCGGTCGAAAACACCAGCAATGTCCAGTGCTACCACACAGCTGACTTTAGATTCATCCAGTGACTGGTGCCACTTAGTGGAGAGGTTTAACAACAGATCAGCAGCAGAGTAACCTTTCCTGAAGCCACATTGACGATCACAAAGTAGTGAGTGGTAGTCAAAAAACTCTGTCATTTGTCTTGACATTATTGTCTCAAGGATCTTACCAGTGATTGACATGAATGACAGTGGTCTGTAGTTGCTGATTTCTGCTCTGCTATTCTTTTTGTGAACATTCTAATACTGCATTTTAAAACTATCCCATCTCTCTCTAACCTCCCCACTATCCATACTTGCACTTGCCCACCTTTCTGCCAATAGTTGCTTATATCTCACCCTAACTTCCTCTTCCCTTAGTTTATAAACTTTCACCCCTCTCTTACTTACTGTTGCCATTTTCCTTTTGTCCAATCTACCTTTTACTCTAACTGTAGCTACAACTAGATAATGATCCGATATATCCGTTGCCCCTCTATAAACATGTGTATCCTGAAGCCTACCCATCAACCTTTTATCCACCAATACATAATCTAACAAACTACTTTCGTTAAGTGCTATATCATATCTTGTATATTTATCCTCTTTTTCATAAAATATGTAGTATTTATTACCAAACCTCTTTCTACACAGTTCAGTTAATGGCTCCCCATTTTCATTTACCCCTGGCACCCCAGATTTACCTACTACTCCCTTTACAACATTTTTACCCACTTTTTAGCATCGAGATCCCCAGCAACAAGTACTCTCTCACTTGGTTCAAAACTCACCCCTCTCTTCGCTACACCTCTCTTCTCCAGGTGCATATACACTTATTATAACCCACTTTTATTTTACTCGACATAATCCTTAAAGTTATACATTTATATTCCTTCTTTTTCTGCCATAACTTATTCAACATTATTGCTACTTCTTCCTTAGCTCTAACTCTATTAGAAACCCCTGACCTAATCCCATTTATTTCTCCCTACTGAAACTTTACTACCCCCGTCAGCTTTGTTTCACTTAGAACCAGGACATCCAGCTTCTTTTCATTCGTAACATCCACAATCATCTCTTTATCATTCGCACTACATCCACGCACATTCAAACATCCCACTTTGACAGTTTTCTTCTTCTTTTTAGTAAGTTATACGGGAAAAGGTGTTAGTAGCCCATTGTTCCCGGCATTTTAGTTGACTTTTACAACACGCATGGCTTACAGAGGAAAGATTCTTATTCCACTTCCCCATGGATATGAAAGGAAAAATAATAACAAGAACTATTAAGATAAAATAAAAGAAAACTCAGGTGAGTGTGTATACATAAACGTGTACATGTGTAGTGTGACCTAAGTGTAAGTAGAAGTAGGAAGACGTACCTGAAATTTTGCATGTATGAGACACCAGCGATCCTACCATCATGTAAAACAAATACAGGCTTCCGTTTTACACTCACTAGGCAGTACGGTAGTATCTCCCACCTCCTTGGGAGGGTTGCTGTCTACCAACCTACTACCTATAAAATATATGCATACAGAATACGTACCTCTGTTTTCCTCACGCTTTTTGATTTCAAAAGCTACTGGTTGATTGATTGGGCTTAAAGCCTACGACAACACAGAGTCATTAAGACTGCGTGTTAGCCTCTTCTCTTACAGTCAAGGATACTTGAATCCCAGAAATGGCCCATGGTAATTAAATTCGAAGTATGAATAAACTAAGATATACACTACATTTGTATATGCACTGTCACTTTCACTGCACACACATCAAGAATAGTACAATCATCAGAATATATTCAAAGTGAGAAAAACTCTTGGTGAATGAAATGTCAAGGAAACAGGACAAGTGTTTCCTGACGCAGCTGCAGCTCTTGGTCATCTGACCAAGGCCTTCTGCCGGCTTACCTTTCCACTCGTTTAAAAATTATGGTTATGATTATAACCATTTCCAGTGAAAGTTTCCAAACTTTGCTCATATGTGTAAATTATACCCAAGTATTACGCTGGGACATCTCTCTCTTTCCCTGGATGGTGTAGCAGAAGTGATGATAGTGATAATATCATGTATAAACTAGGTTTCCTGGTAGACGTGGCTGGGATAACGCGCCAGTTGACCATTCATATTAATAGAGCTCATAGTCATTCTCAGGGGAAACTGACTTTATTTAACAACTCGTATAATTAAAAACACGTAATCTGATTATATATTACCATTATTACTAATTGCTTTTTAAGTAATTAATGAAATAGATATTTCCATCATTCTGCACTGAAAAATGCGACATTAAACAAGTAGCCCTCATCACAATATATGTATCCCGTTATTGTTGGATGCCAAAATGCGCTTCAGATAATAGGTATTAGAATTGTAATACTCAATAATGCAGCAGCTCATTTGCTATGCAGGTGCGCATAATTTGGTTTGTGTTAGCATTGAGTGATGGTGGTACTACGTGCGTCGGCACTTGTATTAATTTATTATTACTTCTATTGAAGAACGAATAAACCTGTAAGCGTCATTAACAGTGAAGAGTTGGTTAAGACTCCGTTCCCTAATAGTGGTCCGGCCTGTCTAGTCAGTCTGTAATTCATTATTTTGATGGACTGTTGTTGATCCTTAAGGTTAAACTAAATTGTTTTCCGGGAGAATATATTTGATAATGGTCCAGTAAGAGACTACAGTATAATAAACACTACCCTTGCACAGTGAGGAATGAAAATCCAAGGATAAGAAAAGCCGAACATCAGTTTGAGAATGACCTATTAGAGCAGAAACTAGTCATATCAGGAGGAAGTCATATCAAGAGGAACTATCTAAAGGCGATACAAAAGTTTGCGAGGGATTACGCAAAAGATTTAAGGATGTATTCACAGAGGAAACAGGGATGGTGCCAGAATGCAGGGTTGAAAACTAATTAGCATGTATAGGATAGAATTCATGTATCAAGGAAGGAATTAATGAAACTACCAAGAGAGTTTACACATCAAAAACCATGGGCCTGGCGACATATCACCATGGATACTGCAAGAAGTAGAAGAATTGTGTAAACCTACAGCAGTGATCTACATGTCTCTGAAGAAGGGAAACTGCAAGTGTGATCTCAATATATAAGCAGAGGACAGACAAGAGGCAGTGAATTATAGGCCACTATAATGCACATGTATACTATCAAAAGTACTGGAAAAGATAATCCGGAAAAAGGTGGTTAAACATCCAGAGAGGTGGGACGTTTTTACAGAAAACCAGCACGGATTTAGGGAAGTACTGCTTCACAAGCCTACTCGAGTAATACGACCGAATAACTGAAATCAAGCAACAAAGACAATGATTGGTTAGCTGCATATTCTTGGACTGCAGGATTCACAAATCAGAGCACGTAGGGATGTGAGGTTAAGTCCTATAGTCGATCGAGGAAGAGAAGAGGGAGGATGATGGTAAGGATAGATGTTTCAGGATGGGAAAGTATAAAGAGTGTTGGTCCGCAAGGATCAATTCTAGTATTTTATTATTCTTAATTTATGTAATTGACCTGCCGGAAGGGATCGACTCGTATGTCTCATTGTTTTCTGAAAACGTAGAACTAGGAAAAAATAAAAACTTGAAGAGGATAAAGACAGGCAATAGGTAGACCTGAACAAACTAAAAGAATGGTCAAACAAGTGGTTACTGAGAGTTTAACCCTAGCACGTGCAAGATCATGATCAGAGACGAAATACTGCTTGAGAGACGATGAACTACGGATGTCTTTCTCTTGCTTTACTGAGATTCGTCGGTACTGCAGGTCTTGGCTCCCTGTCGCAGGAATGTCTGAGACGTATGTCTGCCATGGGAGGAGGTACAAGTACCGCCTCACCTGCGACCAGCTCTCCACAGGCCTAGCCCCATTCCCCGCCCTCACGGGGCTCGGAGGGAGAAGCTACGCACCTTGGGCTGCCACAAACCTCGCTCCACTGGGCTGGAAGGGTGAGGATGCTACATAGCAGCAAACGATGCAAGTCGGTGCAAAGGCAGCAAACACTAGGTAGTAGGTTGGTAGACAGCAACCGCCCAGGGAGGTACTACCGTCCTGCCAAGTGAGTGTAAAACGGAAACCTGTAATTGTTTTACATGATGGTAGGATTGCTGGTGTCCATTTTTCTGTCTCGTACACATGCAAGATTTCAGGTACGTCTTGCTACTTCTACTTACAATTAGGTCACACTACACATACATGTACAAGCATATATATACACCCACCCCTTTGGGTTTTCTTCTATTTTCTTTCTAGTTCTTGTTCTTGTTTATTTGCTCTTACCTCAAGGAGGCCTGGTCACAGACCGGGCCGCGGGGGCGTTGACCCCCGGAACTCTCTCCAGGTAAACTCCAGGTAAACTACAGGATCCTTTTGGAGTCACACCCCAGCTTTGGGCCGAAGCCCGAGAGCTGGGGAAGCTCGGGGATGTCTCTTGCTGTGTGTGTAACTGCTGCTACTTCTTCACTTGTCTGTTGCACTCTTCTACGGATATCGTTCAAGGAGAGAGATCTTGGAGTGAACATCACACCCAACACATCACCAGTTTTTTAGGACTCTGCACTATATATGTTAGGCCCATCATGGAGTATGCAGCACCAACATGGAGCCCCATCCTGATCAAGCATAAACGAAAACTAAACACTGTCCAAGAGTTTGTAACAGGATTAGTGCCCCAGAGCTGAGGGGATAAATTAGTAAGAGAGAATAAAGGAAATGGAATTAACGACTTGAAAAGAAAGGATTAGGGAAGACATGATTACGACATGCAAGATACTCAAAGGCTTTGACAGAGCAAATAGGGACAAACTTTTTGAAATGAGAGGCACAGGGGGTGAGAGAGAGATGGAATTTGAAGACAAAGATGAGCCACAGGGATGTTAGGAAATAATATTTTCGTCTCAGGGGTGATAATAAATGGAATGACCTAGATGAAGTGGTTGAAGCAATCTCAATACTCAGTTTCAAGGGTAGGTATGATAGGGCCCGTGAGGCCAGGAGCCAGTAATGCTGGCGGCTGTGGTCCCCTCTCTGGAACAACCTGTCTCTTTCTGCCTTATCTATTCCACACAGTATTTTGTATGTCGTTATCATGTCTCCCCTGACCCGCCTGTCCTCCAGTGTTGTCAGTCCGATTTCCCTCAACCTTTCTTCGTAGGACATAGCCCCGAGCTCTGGAACTAGCCTTGTTGCAAACCTTTGCACTTTCTCTAATTTCTTGACGTGTTTGACCAGGTGTGGGTTCCAAACTGGTGCTGCATACTCCAGTATGGGCCTGATGTACACAGTGTACAGTGTCTTGAACGATTCCTTACTAAGGTATAGGAACGCTATTCTCAGGTTTTCCAGGCGCCCATATGCTGCAGCAGTTATCTGGTGGTGTGCCTCCGGAGACATGCTTGGTGTTATGGTCACCCCAAGATCTTTCTCCTTGAGCGAGGTTTGCAGTCTTGGCCACCTAGTCTATACTCTGTCTGCGGTCTTCTTTGCCCTTCTCCGATCTTCATGACTGCATTTGGCATGGTTGAATTCAAGAAGCTAGTTGCTGGACCACGTGTCCAGCCTGTTCAGGTCTCTTTGAAGTCTTGCCTGGTCCTCATCTGATTTAATTCTCCTCATAAACTTCACATAATCTGCAAACAGGGACACCTCTGAGTCTATCCCTTCCATCATGTCATTCACATATACCAGAAATAGCACTGGTCGTAGGACCGACCCCTGTGGGGCCCCGCTCGTCACAGGTACCCACTGTGATACCTCATCCCGTACCATGACTCGTTGTTGCCTCCCTGTCAGATATTCTCTTGATTCATTGCAGTGCCATTCCTGTTATATGCGACTGATCCTCTAGTTTCTGCACTGGTCGCTTGTGAGGTACTGTGTCGAAGGCCTTCTTGCAGTCCAAGAAAATGCAATCAGCCCACCCCTCTCGTGTCGCACTTCTGTAACTTTGTCATAGAACTCCAGAAGGTTTGTGACACATGAATTGCCTTCTATGAATCCGTGCTGGTTATCGTTTATAATCTTGTTCCATTCCAAGTGCTCCACCACTCTCCTCCTGATAATCTTCTCCATGACTTTGCATACTATACAGGTCAGCGACACTGGTCTGTAATTTAGTGCCTCTTTTCTGTCTCCTTTTTTAAAAATGGGGACTACATTTGCGGTCTTGCATACCTCAGGTAGTTGCCCAGTTTCAAGGGATGTGTTTAAGATTGTGGTTAATGGCACATCCAGTATATCTGCTCCCTCCCTGAGGACCCACGGGGAGATGTCCTGTCCCATTGCCTTTGAGGTATCAAGGTCACTTAGCAGCTTCTTCACCTCCTTCTCAGTTGTGTGCATATCGTCCAGCACCTGTTGGTCTATTCCCTGTAGGTGTCCCCCTCTGTCCTGTCTTCCCAGAGTCCTTCCTGTCTCCACTGTGAATACTTCCTTAAATCTCCTATTGAGCTCCTTGCATACCTCTTGATCGTTTCTTGTGAGTTCCCCACCTTTCCTCAGCCTGATCACCTGGTCTTTGTCGTCTTTCTCCGAATGTGGCTAAACAGCAGTTTCGGGTCAGACTTGGCTTTCGATGCTATGTCATTTTCGTACTGTCGCTGGGCCTCCCTCCTTATCTGTGCATATTCGTTTCTGGCTCTTCGACTGATCTCCTTGTTTTCCTGGGTCCTTTGCTTTCTATACCTCTTCCATTCTCTAATGCACTTAGTTTTTGCCTCCCTGCACCTTTGGGTAAACCAAGGACTCGCTTTGGTCTTCCCATTGTTTCTGTTGCCCTTGGGAACAAACCTTTCTTCTGCCTCCTTGCATTTTGTTGTTACATACTCCATCATTTCGTTTACTGTCTTTCCTACCATTTCTCTGTCCCACTGCACCTCCCGCAGGAAGTTCCTCATGCCTGTGTGGTCCACCCCTTTTATAGTTTGGCTTTTCCCATTCGACTCCTGTTGCCCTCTCCACCTGTAATTCTGTGTAATCAAAACTCAGGACTACATGGTCACTAGCTCCGAGGGGCCTCTCATATGTGATGTCTTCAATGTCTGAGCTACTCAGGGTGAACACAAGGTCCAGTCTTGCTGGTTCATCCTTCCCTCGCTCTCTGGTAGTGTCCCTAATGTGTTGATGCACGAGGTTTTCCTGTACTACATCCATCATCTTGGCTCTCCATGTCTCGGGGCCCCCATGAGGCTCCTGGTTTTCCCAATCGATCTCCCTGTGGTTCAAATCACCCGTAACCAGTAACTTTGCTCTGCACATTTGAGCTCTTCGTGCCATCTCGGCCAGTGTGTCCACCATCGCTCTATTGTTCTCATCATATTCCTCTCTTGGCCTCCTGCAGTTCTGTGGTGGGTTACACATCACAGCAATGACTACCTGATGTTCCCCAGATTGAATTGTGCCTGCTATGTAGTCCCTTTCTCCAATCTCGTCCATGCCCTTCATTTCCTCGAAACTCCATCGTTTTTTTATGAGCAGTGCAACCCCTCCTCCCCCTCTGCTCCTATCTTTCCTCAGGATCTGATATCCTGGTGGGAAGACTGTGTCTGTTATTGTCTCGGTGAGTTTCATTTCTGTGACTGCTATGATGTCCGGGGACTTCTCGTTGATTCGTTCGTGCCATTCCTCGTATTTATTTGCTATTCCATCTGCGTTTGTGTACCACACCTTCAGCTTCTTGTCTATCACGGTGGACCTGGGAGAATGTTGGGGTTGGGGGGGTGGGAGCCCTGGGGGGTTATGGGGGTTTGTGGTGGGGGGTGAGGGCAGAGTGCCCGTAGGAATCTGCTGTGGCAGTGGGGTTTGTGATGTGGGGGCAGAGTACCTAAAAGGGGCTGCTGTAGAGGTGGGGTTTGTGGTGGGGGTGGGGGCAGAGAGAACAGTGTGTGGGTTTTGGTTAAGGTTGTTCAGTTGCTTCAGGGTTGAAGATTGAGACACTTATGCAACATATGGGAATCTTTATTCAGGAAACGTTTCGCCACACAGTGGCTTCATCAGTCCGATACAAAGTAGAAAGGCGTAAGGAGTCGATGTGTTCACTCCATCAATCTTGTAGAATGTACAGCATAGGGCCGTAGACGTGGCTTATATACTGTAGTGAGGCGAGGCGAAGCAGGAGGAGGTGGGGTCATAGTAGTACCATCCACTAGTCGAAGTAGGTCTTCGTCCAAAGGTTGGAAAAGTGTTGAAGCCACGTCTACGCCCCTATGCTGTACATTCTACAAGACTGATGGACTGAACACATCGACTCCAGGCTGAGGGACTGATTAACTCAAACTCCTCCTCTCCTTACGCCTTTCTACTTTGTATCTGACTGATGAAGCCACTGTGTGGTGAAACGTTTCCTGAATAAAGATTCCCATAAGTTGCATAAGTGTCTCAATCTTCAACTTGTCGGTTTTTCAAACCATTCATCGCAACTGTCAGACACTGCAGCATCATGGGATCTTGTTACAAAGAATTCTTCAACACTTTTCCAACCTTTGGATGAAGACCTACTTCGACTAGTGGATGGAACCACTATGACCCCACCTCCTCCTGCTTCGTCTCACCTCACTACAGTATATAAGCCACGTCTACGGCCCTATGCTGTACATTCTACGAGATGGATGGACTGAACACATCGACTCCAGGCTGAGGGACTGATTACCTCAAACTCCTCCTCTCCTTACGCCTTTCTACTTTGTATCGGACTGATGAAGCCACTGTGTAGCGAAACGTTTCCTGAATAAAGATTCCCATATGTTGCATAAGTGTCTCAATCTTCAACTTGTCGGTTTTTCAAAACATTCATCACAACTGCTTCAGGGTTGTTGTAATTGGAGTCCTTCTGTGGGTGTCTCTGTAGGGTGTATTTGTCCTTCCACCTGAGTCTGGGTTCTGCTCATCCTCATCGATGCCTCCCATTCCTCCTTTCGCTTTTGTACCCTCTCCCTGTCTCGTCCTATCCTCCTGTGTTCTTTCATGATCGAGGTACACGCTCCGGTACTCTGAATTGTCCCTCAGTCGTGCTTTCTCCTGCAGGACCCTGGTTTGAGCTGATTCTGCCTTGACTACAATGACAGGCCATCTCCTTCTGCGTGCAAACCACCCAATTCTCCAAAAATTTGCCAACTGGGCCATGTCTCCCTCTCCTATTGCTTTCAAGATATCTTCGATCACTTTCTTCTCTCCCTGGATTCTTTCATCATAGGTTTCCCCTTAAACTTCTTGGAGCCCGTAGACAAACATTGACCTCTCCCTCTCCTCCTCCCACTCTCTCTCTGCATCCTATGAGGTGTTTTATCTCCTTCCATCAAGATGTTCTTGCCTTCAACTCCTGCCCTTGCTGGAGCCCCTATGCTCACTGGACTGTCTTCCCTGCTCAGCTGTTCCCTGCCACTGTAGTTGACTGTTAGTCTCTGCATAAGTCTTGTCTCCTGCATTGACTGCAGGCTTCACGATTGGTCTTCCTGTACTCATCTTTTCCTGAATCCCTACAGCTCCCTCGTCTATGACTGGTATAGAAGTCCTTGATGTCATTCCTGTGCTCTCACTTGTCTGTCTATTCTGTTTCAGGTTTTTTAGCTCCTCTTCTAAGCACTTTATCTTATCTTCTGCTGCTTAGACTTGTAGTCACCACTTCCTGCTCTTTTCAGCTGTCCTCTCCTCCATTACCCTGCCGAGCTCAGCTAGCTTCCTTCCCTACTCTTCCTCCATTTTTGTGAGCTCTACCTCCCAATCTTCCCTCCCAGGTTCCTCCCTCTTAGGTTCGATTTCCAGACCCCTGGGTCTCAGCCCTCTTTGGTTACCCATTTTTTTTTTAACCACGGAAAGGAGCTTGTGTGTGAGAGAGAGGGAGGGAGGGAGAGAGAGAGAGGGAGAGAGAGAGGGAGGGAGGGAGAGAGAGAGGGAGGGAGGGAGAGAGAGAGGGAGAGAGAATGCTGGGAAGAAGGCTAGGGATAATGAATAGGGAGGGAGGGGAGTTAGGGGAGGCCAAGGGAGGGAAGGGAAGGGAAGATGAATGGAAGGTGTGTGTGTGTGTGTGTGTGTGTGTGAGGAGGGGAGAGAGAGAGAGAACGAAAGGTGGAGAGAGAAGTTAGAAAGGAAGAGAGAGAGCAGAGGGAGGGGAAAGAGAGGGAGAGAGAGGGAAAGAGAGGGAAAGAGAGGGAAAGAGAGGGAAAGAGAGGGAAAGAGAGGGAGAGAGAGAGAGAGAGAGAGAGAGAGAGAGAGAGAGAGAGAGAGAGAGAGAGAGAGAGAGAGAGAGAGAGAGAGAGAGAGAGAGAGAGGGGAGGCTTTTATGCCACAAGACGGGCAGAAAGCAGCAACTTCACTCTGGCTGTACCCTTTTCCAGAACATCACTCCATCTGAGATCATATACCCAGGATGACTCGTGTATGGAACACATTCGTACAGCATAATGATGTCAACGAGATAAAATCAGTTGATCAAATGAAAATGCTGGCTCACAGATGGCTCCAACTTCATCCTGTTCCCTACTTGTATGTCTCATAACAATAAAAATGCTTTCAAATGAGCTGATGTAGGTAACAGCTCTTAGCTTGCCAATAAAGTTAGGAATCTTTAACCTGTAAATAGCTTGTCAATAAAGCTAGGGATCCTTAACCTTGTCAAACCCTGTGTAAAAAAAAAAAAAAAAAAAAATTAGGGGGAGGGCTTGGGACCGTATGTCCAGTCGTGGGTAGGGGAGGTAGTTGGTATGTGGTTGAGAGGTAACTTTTACTCCACTCTCATGTGTGCGCGCGCCCCCACTTCTAAGTATTCATACTGCTAATAAATACCAGTAGTAATATCAGTAATTCTACAACTTACCAATAGTAATTCTAACACTTATCAATTCTACTTATAAAATACGGAAAGTAATACTAGGTTCTGAAACTTAGCCTCTCTCAACTTCTACAAGTGTCTACCCTTGTGTGTGTGTGTGTGTGTGTGTGTGTGTGTGTGTGTGTGTGTGTGTGTGTGTGTGTGTGTACTCACCTATTTGTGGTTGCAGGGGTCGAGTCTTAGCTCCTGGCCCCGCCTCTTCACCGGTTGCTACTGGGCCCTCTCTCTCCCCGCTCCATGAGCTTTATCAAACCTCCTCTTAAAACTGTGTATGGTTCCTGCCTCCACTACGTCATTTTCTAGGCTATTCCACTGCCTTACAACTCTGACTGAAGAAATACTTCCTAATATCTCTCTGACTCATTTGTGTCTTCAACTTCCAATTGTGGCCTCTTGTTTCTGTGTCCCCTCCCTGGAACATCCTGTCTTTGTCCACCTTGTCTATTCCACGCAGTATTTTATATGTCGTTATCATGTCTCCCCTGACCCTCCTGTCCTCCAGTGTCGTCAGGCCGATTTCCCTTAATCTTTCTTCATAGGACATTCCCCTTAGCTCTGGAACTAACCTTGTGGCAAACCTTTGTACTTTCTCTAGTTTCTTGACGTGCTTTATCAAGTGTGGGTTCCAAACAGGTGCTGCATACTCCAGTATGGGCCTGACATACACGGTGTACAGTGTCTTGAACGATTCCTTACTAAGGTATCGGAATGCTGTTCTCAGGTTTGCCAGGCGCCCATATGCTGCAGCAGTTATCTGATTGATGTGTGCTTCCGGAGACATGCTCGGTGTTATACTCACCCCAAGATCTTTCTCCTTGAGTGAGGTTTGCAGTCTTTGGCCACCTAGCCTATACTCTGTCTGTGGTCTTCTGTGCCCTTCCCCTATCTTCATGACTTTGCATTTGGCAGGATTAAATTCGAGAAGCCATTTGCTGGACCAGGTGTCCAGTCTGTCCAGGTCTCTTTGAAGTCCTGCCTGGTCCTCATCAGATTTAATTCTCCTCATTAACTTCACATCATCTGCAAACAGGGACACTTCTGAGTCTAACCCTTCCATCATGTCGTTCACATATACCAAAAATAGCACTGGTCCTAGGACCGACCCCTGTGGGACCCCGCTCGTCACAGGTGCCCACTGTGATACATCATTACGTACCGTGACTCATTGTTGCCTCCCTGTCAGGTATTCTCTGATCCATTGTGTGTGTGTGTGTGTGTGTGTACTCATTTGAGGTTGCGGGGGTCGAGTCCGAGCTCCTGGCCCCGCCTCTTCACTGATCGCTACTAGGTCACTCTCCCTGAGCCGTGAGCTTTATCATACCTCTGCTTAAAGCTATGTATGGATCCTGCCTCCACTACATCGCTTCCCAAACTATTCCACTTACTGACTACACTGTGGCTGAAGAAATACTTCCTAACATCCCTGTGATTCATCTGCGTCTTCAACTTCCAACTGTGTCCCCTTGTTACTGTGTCCAATCTCTGGAACATCCTGTCTTTGTCCACCTTGTCAATTCCTCTCAGTATTTTGTATGTCGTTATCATGTCCCCCCTATCTCTCCTGTCCTCCAGTGTCGTCAGGTTGATTTCCCTTAACCTCTCCTCGTAGGACATACCTCTTAGCTCTGGGACTAGTCTTGTTGCAAACCTTTGCACTTATTCTAGTTTCTTTACGTGCTTGGTTACGTGTGGGTTCCACCCCAGATCTACCTGGGGTGGAAGGTACGGGAGTATTTATAGTCAGGTTCAGAATGTTGAGGTCAGGTGGAGAATGCTGCATCTGATGATCTACTCAGTCTACTGGGTGGGGTTATAGAGTCTTGGGTAGCTTGGCAGGGGTATTGGACAAGTTGTGAGTAGACCTTCTGCAGTGTTCTATGTTCTTAGGTGGGATAGCGATGAAGAAGTTTCTTGGCAAGTGGTTCAGCTGTGTTATAGAAGCCATTGTTCTGGTTGAAATTGTTGGTTATAGAGATAAGCGATGATTCCAGGATTCTTCGGTATTGAGTGTTGTCTTCTGTGGCGATAAGTCTTGAGTTTCTGTAGTTAATTAAATGGTTGTGTGAATTGCGATGTTGGGCGAAACGTTGTCAATGAAGGATCACATTAAACTGCATACGTGTTTGTTTCCACTAGTGTGCTCCACTACTAGTGTGCTCCACTACTAGTGTGCTCCACCACTAGTGTGCTCCACCACTAGTGTGCTCCACCACTAGTGTGCTCCAGTACTAATGTGCTCCACTAGTGCTCCAGTACTAGTGTGCTCCACCACTAGTGTGCTCCACCACTAGTGTGCTCCAGTACTAATGTGCTCCACTAGTGCTTCAGTACTAGTGTGCTCCACCACTAGTGTGCTCCACCACTAGTGTGCTCCACCACTAGTCTGCTCCACCACTAGTGTGCTCCACTACTAGTGTGCTCCACCACTAGTGTGCTCCACCACTAGTGTGCTCCAGTACTAGTGTGCTCCACCACTAGTGTGCTCCAGTACTAGTGTGCTCCACCACTAGTGTGCTCCACTAGTGTGCTTCACTACTAGTGTGCTCCATCAGCAGTTAAAATATGCAATGGTTCACCTTTTCACCACAAAAATAATACGTGTTATTGGTAAGTAACAGCTGAACCTTGGCCAGAAAACACTAAAAAGTGAAGTTCAAGAGTAAGTGGTCATTCATGTGGTAACGTCTCTAAGTGGTACTGATAAGTGGCAAGATAATCATTATTGCTAAGTGTACTTGGAATGAGTAATACTGATGATAAATGTCAGGTAATTACACGTTAATTCTTTACAGATTTTTAAGTGGCAGTTAGTAATGATCAGAAACAGTGGGGGGGGGATAATAAGCAATGGTACCTGTAAAAATAAATGTTATTTTTTCCCAAACGATACGATGGTATAAGTTTTATTGATAATATTAAATTTAATCATAAATAATAAGAATAAGAAATGAAACAAGCACACACATTCGCGCGCGCGCGCGCGCGCGCGCACACACACACACACACACACACACACACACACACACACACACACACACACACACACACACACACACACACACACACACACACACACACAGGCAGGACTACAAAGAGACCTGGACAGGCTACAAGCCTGGTCCAGCAACTGGCTCCTTGAATTTAACCCTGTCAAATGCAAAGTCATGAAGATTGGGGAAGGGCAAAGAAGACCGCAGACACAATATAGTTTAGATGGCCAAAGACTGCAAACCTCACTCAAGGAAAAAGATCTGGGGGTGAGTATAACACCGAGCATATCTCCTGAGGCGCACATCAATCAGATAACTGCTGCAGCATACGGGCGCCTGGCAAACCTACGGATAGCGTTCCGATACCTCAGTAAGGATTCGTTTAAGACTCTATATACCATTTACGTCAGGCCCATACTGGAGTAAGCAGCACCAGTTTGGAATCCACACCTAGTCAAGCACGTCAAGAAATTAGAGAAAGTGCAAAGGTTTGCAACAAGACTAGTCCCAGAGCTACGGGGATTGTCCTACGAAGAAAGGTTGAGGGAAATCTGCCTGACGACACTGGAGGACAGGAGGGTCAGGGGAGACATGATAACGACATATAAAATACTGCGTGGAATAGACAAGGTGGACAAAGATGGGATGTTCCAGAGAAGGGACACAGACACAAGAGGTCACAGTTGGAAGTTGAAGACTCCGATGAATCAAAGGGATGTTAGGAAGTATTTCTTCAGTTATAGAGTAGTCAGGCCGTGGAATAGCCTAGAAAGTGACATAGTGGAGGCGGGAACCATACATAGTTTTAAGGCAAGGTATGATAGAGCTCATGGGGCAGGGAGAGAGGACCTAGTAGCAATCAGCGAAGAGGCGTGGCCAGGAGCTGTGAATCGACCCCTGCAACCACAAATAGGTGAGTACACACACACACACACACACACACACACACACACACACACACACACACACATACATACATACACATACACACATACACATACACACATACACACACACATACACACACACATACACACACACATACACACACACATACACACACACATACACACACATACACACACATACACACACATACACACACACACACACACACACACACACACACACACACACACAAGGGTAGACACTTGTAGAAGTTGAGAGAGGCTAAGTTTTAGAACCTAGTATTACTTTCCGTATTTTATAAGTAGAATTGATAAGTGTTAGAATTACTGATATTACTACTGGTATTTATTAGCAGTATGAATACTTAGAAGTGGGGGCGCGCGCACACACGAGAGTGGAGTAACAGTTACCTCTCAACCACATACCAACTACCTCCCCTACCCACGACTGGACATACGGTCCCAAGCCCTCTCCCTATTATTTTTTTTTTTTTACACAGGGTTTGACAAGGTTGAGGATCCCTAGCTTTATTGACAAGCTATTTACAGGTTAAGGATTCCTAACTTTATTGGCAAGCTAAGAGCTGTTACCTACATCAGCTCATTTGAAAGCATTTTTATTGTTATGAGACATACAAGTAGGGAACAGGATGAAGTTGGAGCCATCTGTGAGCCAGCATTTTCATTTGATCAACTGATTTTATCTCGTTGACATCATTATGCTGTACGAATGTGTTCCATACACGAGTCATCCTGGGTATATATGATCTCAGATGGAGTGATCTGGAAAAGGGTACAGCCAGAGTGAAGTTGCTGCTTTCTGCCCGTCTTGTGGCATAAAAGCCTCTCTCTCTCTTTACATCTTTCCCCTCCCTCTGCTCTCTCTCTTCCTTTCTACCTTCTCTCTCCACCTTTCGTTTTCTCTCCCCTCCTCACACACACACACACACACACACACACTTCCATTCATCTTCCCTTCCCTCCCTTGGCCTCCCCTAACTCCCCTCCCTCCCTACTCATTATCCCTAGCCTTCTTACCAGCATTCTCTCTTCCTCTCTCTCTCCCTCCCTCTCTCCCTCCCTCTCTCTCACACACAAACTCCTTTCCGTGGTTAAAAAAAAAATGGGTAACCCAAGAGGGCTGAGACCCAGGGGTCTGGAGATCGAACCTAGGAGGGAGGAACCTGGGAGGGAAGATTGGGAGATAGAGCTCACAAAAATGGAGGAAGAGTGGGGAAGGAAGCTAGCTGAGCTCGGTAGGGTAATGGAGGGGAGGACAGCTGAAGAGAGCAGGAAGTGGGGACTACAAGTCTAAGCAGCAGAAGATAAGAGAAAGTGCTTAGAAGAGGAGCTAAAAAAAACTGAAACAGAATAGAGAGAAGTTAGAGCACAGGAATGACATCAGGGACTTCTGTACCAGTCACAGACGAGGGAGCTGTAGGGATTCAGGAAAAGATGAATACAGGAAGACCAATCGTGAAGCCTGCAGTCAATGCAGGAGACAAGACTTATGCAGAGACTAACAGTCAACTACAGTGGCAGGGAACAGCTGAGCAGGGAAGACAGTCTACTGAGCATAGGGGCTCCAGCAAGGGCAGGGGTTGAAGGCAGGAATGTCTCGATGGAAGGAGATAAAACACCTCATAGGATGCAGAGAGAGAGTGGGAGGAGGAGAGGGAGAGGTCAATGTTTGTCTACGGGCTCCAAGAAGTTGAAGGGGAAACCTATGATGAAAGAATCCAGGGAGAGAAGAAAGTGATCGAAGATATTTTGAAAGCAATAGGAGAGGGAGACATGACCCAGTTGGCAAATTTTCGGAGAATTGGGTGGTTTGCACGCAGAAGGAGATGGCCTGTCAATGTAGTCTTCAAGGCAGAATCAGCTCAAACCAGGGTCCTGCAGGAGAAAGCACGACTGAGGGACAATTCAAGAGTACCGGAGCGTGTACCTCGATCATGAAAGAACACAGGAGGATAGGACGAGA
The DNA here is from genome assembly GCF_038502225.1 of Cherax quadricarinatus. Taxonomy (NCBI): domain Eukaryota; kingdom Metazoa; phylum Arthropoda; class Malacostraca; order Decapoda; family Parastacidae; genus Cherax; species Cherax quadricarinatus. Next base: position 4,456,170 of record NC_091347.1, on the reverse strand, counting down.
CAGAGAGAGGGTACAAAAACGAGAGGAGGAATGGGAGGCATCGATGAGGATGAGCAGAACCCAGACTCAGGTGGAAGGACAAATACACCCTACAGAGACACCCACAGAAGGACTCCAACCACAACAACCCTGAAGCAGTTGTGATGAATGGTTTGAAAAACCGACAAGTTGAAGATTGAGACACTTATGCAACATATGGGAATCTTTATTCAGGAAACGTTTCGCCACACAGTGGCTTCATCAGTCCGATACAAAGTAGAAAGGCGTAAGGAGAGGAGGAGTTTGAGGTAATCAGTCCCTCAGCCTGGAGTCGATGTGTTCAGTCCATCAATCTTGTAGAATGTACAGCATAGGGCCATAGACGTGGCTTATATACTGTTCTCACAATCAACTCCAAACACATCATCGTAAGACACAGTCGCTCCTCACCTCAAGAAGTGTTACTTCGATCCCCATCGGGGAGGGGAATCTATAATCATCGTACCAGCGCCAGACTTACTCCTTCATGATGCTTGCAAACCGTGTAAGGATCAAACCCAACAGTGGAGTAATAAATGACTACTAAACTTGCCCTTGCTGCCACTAAAGATTTTCCTACAGGTTAAATTTACAGCCATCCACTCGACGAAAGACGCATTTATCATCGTCTGTACTGACGATTATGAAGCCTCAAAGCTGATCGCCGACACTTATATGAAAACCCGCAGAGACCGACAGTTCACCATCTCCCCTTCACCTCTTTTGCTGGCGAAACGTTCCGTTTTCGTCAAACGGCTGGACAAACTCGCCACTTCTTTATCGACTGAGGATCTCAAGACCTCTATCGAGGAACAAAATACCTGGACGTCGATTGAACATATCGCCAAAATCCCCAACGCCTCTACAATGATCAAGCTAACCTTCTCCAACATCGATATGGCTACTAGAGCACTGTCTGACGGCCTAGCCATCTCCTACTATCATATCCATCCAAGTCACATAGAACCCGAACGTTTCGCCCACATCTCGCCATGCTGGACCTGCTACTCCTATCACCACTCAACGCCTGACTGTCCTCTGAAAGGGAAGAAGTACTGCACAAACTGCGGTAAAGACGGCCATGACTTCAAGGAATGTTCTACTACCACTACCTCTCCTACCTGCCTCAACTGCAAGGGTACTCACCACACCCTTGCAGCAAAATGCCCTCTATGTAAAGAAGTCCTGTCTAAGAAAATCATTGAAGAAACCAAGAACAACAACCCTAAATCGCCAACATACGCCGCCATTGCAAAAATTCAGTCAGATACCACCGAACTCCTTCAAGCTACACAACAATCATCTCCACCCAGCCAGTCCCTCTCTGCTCCATCCAAGATGCTATACTGTATGATGTATGCACATCTCACTAATGCTGCAAACCCTGGCTCATTCAACACAACAATCAATGAACTGTTTCGCCTTAACAACATGCCAAACTTCAACTTTCCAGACTCGCCACCATCACAAGACCTCCTCAAGCTAATTCCAGACATTGTTAGCTTCACCTCAACCTCTGGTCCTACTCGTATCTCTTACCAAGACTACTCCAGAACCAACACCACCGTCTACTGCCACCTTTCACCACCCACCACCAGCCCAACAAACCACAACCGACCAACACTCCCTGCCTCCTCTCAACACAGTCACAGAAGACGAAATAGTACCAGAACATTATGAACAACCCTCGGACAACGACGAAGTAGTAGTCGAAGAAGTAACCGAAGAAGAAACCACAGGCAACCATTACCTAAGCCAAGCCTTTAATGGGTCTCTAACCTTCTACACCACCCCCAACCTCCCAACCGAAATGAGCGCAGATGATATGCTCCACTTAATGAAAGAAGGAGCTGTTAAGTACACCTGTAACAAACCTCACCAAATTCCTTTTGAAAACGCACTATCTTACCTCGTGACGAATCTGAACTGCTCCAACCTCAGAATGCAACTATTCCACATGTCCAAGAGAGACTTCAGAAGACTCAAGAGTGGCTCCATCACCAGCGAAGTGTAGCCAAACACACAACACACTTCCGCAACACATAACGTGAGCCTCCCGACACCTGACGCCCAAACCAGCTCTTTACCTCAGCCTGAAGCATAGCCAGCGAGCACTGTCTGCAGTCTGAAGATTGAGACACTTATGCAACATATGGGAATCTTTATTCAGGAAACGTTTCGCCACACAGTGGCTTCATCAGTCCAATACAAAGTAGAAAGGCGTAAGGAGAGGAGGAGTTTGAGGTAATCAGTCCCTCTCCTTACACCTTTCTACTTTGTATTGGACTGATGAAGCCACTGTGTGGCGAAACGTTTCCTGAATAAAGATTCCCATATGTTGCATAAGTGTCTCAATCTTCAACTTGTCGGTTTTCAAACCATTCATCACACATGTCTGCAGTCTGCTCTCTCCTCCATGTCCTCAACATGCCCTCTCTACACTGCCTCGCAGTGCCACGCAGCTGGGTTTAGCCCTGGCTCTTTCATCTACAACTCAAGACCTTCCTCTCACGACTGTTCATCGTCTGTCCACACTTCCCCACTCACCCACCGGAGTCCCAACAGAAGAGCCTGCTATGTGTGTTCTCAATGTCTGTCCCACGATCGCCTCAGCTGCTGGGTTAAGCCCTGGCTCTATTTCTACAACGAAGAACACTCCTCTCCAGCACTATTCTTCGTCTGTCCCGTCTTCCCCGCTCATCCCATTTGGGATCTTACCTGAACTTTCGTTCGTTCGTACCCCAGGTAGATCTGTTTGTGGCTTGAAAAAGCCCACTGTGTGGGCGAAACGTTGTCAATAAAGGATCACATTAAACTGCATATGTGTTTGTTTCCAGTGTGTCGGTATTTTATACCATTTATTTTCATCGGAGCACACTAGTGCTGGAGCACACTAGTAGTGGAGCACACTAGTGGTGGAGCACACTAGTACTGGAGCACACTAGTACTGGAGCACACTAGTACTGGAGCACACTAGTACTGGAGCACACTAGTGGTGGAGCACACTAGTACTGGAGCACACTAGTACTGGAGCACACTAGTGGTGGAGCACACTAGTGGTGGAACACACTAGTGGTGGAGCACACTAGTGGTGGAGCGCACTAGTAATGGAGCACGCTAGTGGTGGAGCACGCTAGTGGTGGAGCACACTAGTAGTGGAGCACACGAGTGGAGCATACTAGTGTTTGACCACACTAATGGTGGAGCACGCTAGTGTTTGACCACACTAGTGGTGGAGCACGCTAGTGTTTGATCACACTAGTGGTGGAGCACGCTAGTGTTTGGCCACACTAGTGGTGGAGCACGCTAGTGTTTGACCACACTAGTGGAGCACGCTAGTGTTTGACCACACTAGTGGTGGAGCACGCTAGTGTTTGACCACACTAATGGTGGAGCACGCTAGTGTTTGACCACACTAGTGGTGGAGCACGCTAGTGTTTGATCACACTAGTGGTGGAGCACGCTAGTGTTTGGCCACACTAGTGGTGGAGCACGCTAGTGTTTGGCCACACTAGTGGTGGAGCACGCTAGTATTTGGCCACACTATTGGTGGAGCATGCTAGTGTTTGATCATATTAGTGGTGGAGCACGCTAGTGTTTGACCACACTAGTGGTGGAGCACGCTAGTGTTTGACCACACTTGTGGTGGAGCACGCTAGTGTTTGACCACACTTGTGGTGGAGCACGCTAATGTTTGACCACACTAGTGGTGGAGCACGCTAATGTTTGACCACACTAGTGGTGGAGCACGCTAGTGTTTGACCTCACTAGTGGTGGAGCACGCTAGTGTTTGACCACACTAGTGGTGGAGCACGCTAGTGTTTGACCACACTAGTGGAGCACGCTAGTGTTTGACCACACTAGTGGTGGAGCACGCTAGTGTTTGACCACACTAGTGGTGGAGCACGCTAGTGTTTGACCACACTAGTGGTGGAGCACGCTAGTGTTTGATCACACTAGTGGTGGAGCACGCTAGTGTTTGACCACACTAGTGGTGGAGCACGCTAGTGTTTGGCCACACTAGTGGTGGAGCACGCTAGTGTTTGGCCACACTATTGGTGGAGCATGCTAGTGTTTGATCATATTAGTGGTGGAGCACGCTAGTGTTTGACCACACTAGTGGTGGAGCACGCTAGTGTTTGACCACACTTGTGGTGGAGCACGCTAGTGTTTGACCACACTTGTGGTGGAGCACGCTAATGTTTGACCACACTAGTGGTGGAGCACGCTAATGTTTGACCACACTAGTGGTGGAGCACGCTAGTGTTTGACCTCACTAGTGGTGGAGCACGCTAGTGTTTGACCTCACTAGTGGTGGAGCACGCTAGTGTTTGACCACACTAGTGGTGGAGCACGCTAGTGTTTGACCACACTAGTGGAGCACGCTAGTGTTTGACCACACTAGTGGTGGAGCACGCTAGTGTTTGACCACACTAGTGGTGGAGCACGCTAGTGTTTGACCACACTAGTGGTGGAGCACGCTAGTGTTTGATCACACTAGTGGTGGAGCACGCTAGTGTTTGACCACACTAGTGGTGGAGCACGCTAGTGTTTGGCCACACTAGTGGTGGAGCACGCTAGTGTTTGGCCACACTATTGGTGGAGCATGCTAGTGTTTGATCATATTAGTGGTGGAGCACGCTAGTGTTTGACCACACTAGTGGTGGAGCACGCTAGTGTTTGACCACACTAGTGGTGGAGCACGCTAGTGTTTGACCACACTAGTGGTGGAGCACGCTAGTGTTTGATCACACTAGTGGTGGAGTACGCTAGTGTTTGGCCACACTAGTGGTGGAGCACGCTAGTGTTTGGCCACACTAGTGGTGGAGCACGCTAGTGTTTGGCCACACTATTGGTGGAGCATGCTAGTGTTTGATCATATTAGTGGTGGAGCACGCTAGTGTTTGACCACACTAATGGTGGAGCACGCTAGTGTTTGACCACACTTGTGGTGGAGCACGCTAGTGTTTGACCACACTTGTGGCGGAGCACGCTAGTGTTTGACCACACTTGCGGTGGAGCACTCTAGTGTTTGACCACACTAGTGGTGGAGCACGCTAGTGTTTGACCACACTTGTGGTGGAGCACGCTAGTGTTTGACCACACTAGTGGTGGAGCACGCTAATGTTTGACGACACTAGTGGTGGAGCACGCTAATGTTTGACGACACTAGTGGTGGAGCACGCTAATGTTTGACGACACTAGTGGTGGAGCACGCTAATGTTTGACCACACTAGTGGTGGAGCACGCTAATGTTTGACCACACTAGTGGTGGAGCACGCTAGTGTTTGACCACACTAGTGGTGGAGCACGCTAGTGTTTGACCACACTAGTGGTGGAGCACGCTAGTGTTTGACCACACTAGTGGTGGAGCACGCTAGTGTTTGACCACACTAGTGGTGGAGCACGCTAATGTTTGACCACACTAGTGGTGGAGCACGCTAATGTTTGACGACACTAGTGGTGGAGCACGCTAATGTTTAACGACACTAGTGGTGGAGCACGCTAATGTTTGACCACACTAGTGGTGGAGCACGCTAGTGTTTGACCACACTAGTGGTGGAGCACGCTAGTGTTTGACCACACTAGTGGTGGAGCACGCTAGTGTTTGACCACACTAGTGGTGGAGCACGCTAATGTTTGACCACACTAGTGGTGGAGCACGCTAATGTTTGACGACACTAGTGGTGGAGCACGCTAATGTTTGACGACACTAGTGGTGGAGCACGCTAATGTTTGACCACACTAGTGGTGGAGCACGCTAGTGTTTGACCACACTAGTGGTGGAGCACGCTAATGTTTGACGACACTAGTGGTGGAGCACGCTAATGTTTGACGACACTAGTGGTGGAGCACGCTAATGTTTGACCACACTAGTGGTGGAGCACGCTAGTGTTTGACCACACTAGTGGTGGAGCACGCTAGTGTTTGACCACACTAGTGGTGGAGCAGACCACACTAGTGGTGGAGCACGCTAGTGTTTGACCACACTAGTGGTGGAGCACGCTAGTGTTTGACCACACTAGTGGTGGAGCACGCTAGTGTTTGCTACCACACTAGTGGTGGAGCACGCTAGTGTTTGTGGTGGAGCACGCTAGTGTTTGACCACACTAGTGGTGGAGCACGCTAATGTTTGACGACACTAGTGGTGGAGCACGCTAATGTTTGACCACACTAGTGGTGGAGCACGCTAGTGTTTGACCACACTAGTGGTGGAGCACGCTAATGTTTGACGACACTAGTGGTTCCCATTCTTTTTCCACCCCAGCGCCGCTCTGACCAACTAAATCACTCATTGCCACCAACAGAAATACACGGCGAAGCTTTAAAAATTGGGGAAAAAAATAAAAATTTGATTTGTATGGCATTCAGTTGAGTCAACACCAGACTTTCACACAAAAATGCCAAAAAAAAGTCTGTATATGAATAAATAATAATGGTATTACAACTCCCGTGCCGTTTTAATTATGGCCATTTAAAAGTTTTATTATTCAGTAGTAAAGATTTGTCCATTTCAGGTTTAAATGCTTTACCAAGTGTAAGTATTAACGTAAATAGAAGATATAATAATCTTACCGTGTGCACCTTAACAGCAACAACAATAACACTCTACACACGAACTCGATTTTAAGGTTTGTGGGGTTTAAAGCTGATAGACTACATGAGAGCCATTTAGGCTACATGTTACCCTTTGTCACCTGTTAAAAATACGTTAATCCTTTTTTAAAAGCCTAAACTCACTCTCACACACACACACACACACACACACACACACACACACACACACACACACACACACACACACACACACACACACACACACACACACACACACACACACAGATATATATATATATATATATATATATATATATATATATATATATATATATATATATATATATATATATATATGTCGTGCCGAATAAGCAGAACTTGCCATCTTGGCTTAAATTGCAACGTTCATCTTGCCATATAGGACAAGTGAAAATTTGTGTATGCAATAATTTTGCCAAAATCATTCTGAACCTATCGAAAAAAATATATTTCACTGTGTTTGTTTAGTATTAAATTATTGTAAACAAATCTAAAATACATTTAGTTGGGTTAGGCTAAAATAAATTGCTCTTGTTATAATAAGGTTAGGTAAGTTTTCTAAGTTCCTTTTGGTGCAAAATTAAATTTTTTTATATTAACATTAATGAAAAAAATATATCTTTAAACGTATAAGAGAAAATTTCAGAAAGGACTTAATTTTAAATGAGTTCTTGCTAATTGACCAGTTTTACATATTCGGCACGACATATATATATATATATATATATATATATATATATATATATATATATATATATATATATATATATATATATATATATATATATATATATATATATATATATTTGTACAGTGAACCTCGGTACTCGAACTTAATTCGTTCCAGAAGGCTCTTCGAGTGCTGATTTGTTTGAGTACCAAACTAATTTTTCTCATAAGGAATAATGTGAATTTGATTAATCCGTTTCAGACCCCAAAAATGCACTTGCAACAACTTTGCTGTGTATTTTCGTATTTTAGGTAGTAGGTTGGTAGACAGCAACCACCCAGGGAAGTACTACCGTCCTGCCAGATGACTGTGAAACAGAAACCTGTAACTGTTTTGCATGATGGTAGGATTGCTGGTTTCTTTTTCTGTCTCATAAACACTCCAGATAACAGGGATATCTTGCTACTCCTACTTACACTTTGGTCACACTTCACAGACACGCACATGCATATATATATATATACATACATCTAGGTTTTTCTCCTTTTTCTAAATAGCTCTTGTTCTTCTTTATTTCTTCTATTGTCCATGGGGAAGTGGAAAAGAATCTTAACCTCCGTAAGCCATGCGTGTCGTATGAGGCGACTAAAATGCCGGGAGCGATGGGCTAGTAACCCCTTCTCCTGTAGACATTTACTAAAAAAGAGAAGAAGAAAAACTTTATAAAACTGGGATGCTTAAATGTGCGTGGATGTAGTGCGGATGACAAGAAACAGATGATTGCTGATGTTATGAATGAAAAGAAGTTGGATGTCCTGGCCCTAAGTGAAACAAAGCTGAAGGGGGTAGGGGAGTTTCGGTGGGGGGAAATAAATGGGATTAAATCTGGAGTATCTGAGAGAGTTAGAGCTAAGGAAGGGGTAGCAATAATGTTGAAGGATCAGTTATGGAAGGAGAAAAGAGAATATGAATGTGTAAATTCAAGAATTATGTGGATTAAAGTAAAGGTTGGATGCGAGAAGTGGATCATAATAAGCGTGTATGCACCTGGAGAAGAGAGGAATGCAGAGGAGAGAGAGAGAGATTTTGGGAGATGTTAAGTGAATGTATAGGAGCCTTTGAACCAAGTGAGAGAGTAATTGTGGTAGGGGACCTGAATGCTAAAGTAGGAGAAACTTTTAGAGAGGGTGTGGTAGGTAAGTTTGGGGTGCCAGGTGTAAATGATAATGGGAGCCCTTTGATTGAACTTTGTATAGAAAGGGGTTTAGTTATAGGTAATACATATTTTAAGAAAAAGAGGGTAAATAAGTATACAAGATATGATGTAGGGCGTAATGACAATAGTTTGTTGGATTATGTATTGGTAGATAAGACTGTTGAGTAGACTTCAGGATGTACATGTTTATAGACGGGCCACAGATATATCAGATCACTTTTTAGTTGTAGCTACACTCAGAGTAAAAGGTAGATGGGATACAAGGAGAATAGAAGCATCAGGGAAGAGAGAGGTGAAGGTTTATAAACTAAAAGAGGAGGCAGTTAGAGTAAGATATAAACAGCTATTGGAGGATAGATGGGCGAATGAGAGCATAGGCAATGGGGTCGAAGAGGTATGGGGTAGGTTTAAAAATGTAGTGTTGGAGTGTTCCTGTGGTTACAGGAAGCTGGGTGCGGGAGGGAAGAGGAGCGATTGGTGGAATGATGATGTAAAGAGAGTAGTAAGGGAGAAAAAGTTAGCATATGAGAAGTTTTTACAAAGTAGAAGTGATGCAAGGAGGGAAGAGTATATGGAGAAAAAGAGAGAGATTAAGAGAGTGGTGAAGCAATGCAAAAAGAGAGCAAATGAGACAGTGGGTGAGATGTTATAAACAAATTTTGTTGAAAATAAGAAAAAGTTTTGGAGTGAGATTAACAGATTAAGGAAGCCTAGAGAGCAAATGGATTTGTCAGTTAAAAATAGGAGAGGAGAGTTATTAAATGGAGAGTTAGAGGTATTGGGAAGATGGAAGGAATATTTTGAGGAATTGTTAAATGTTGATGAAGATAGGGAAGCTGTGATTTCGTGTATAGGGCAAGGAGGAATAACATCTTGTAGGAGTGAGGAAGAGCCAGTTGTGAGTGTGGGGGAAGTTCGTGAGGCAGTAGGTAAAATGAAAGGGGTAAGGCAGCCGGGATTGATGAGATAAAGATAGAAATGTTAAAAGCAAGTGGGGATATAGTTTTGGAGTGGTTGTTGCAATTATTTAATAAATGTATGGAAGAGGGTAAGGTACCTAGGGATTGGCAGAGAGCATGCATAGTTCCTTTGTATAAAGGCAAAGGGGACAAAATAGAGTGCAAAAATTATAGGGGGATAAGTTTGTTGAGTGTACCTGGTAAAGTGTATGGTAGAGTTATTATTGAAAGAATTAAGAGTAAGATGGAGAATAGGATAGCAGATGAACAAGGAAGCTTTAGGAAAGGTAGGGGGTGTGTGGACCAGGTGTTTACAGTGAAACACATAGTGAACAGTATTTAGATAAGGCTAAAGAAGTCTTTGTGGCATTTATGGATTTGGAAAAGGCGTATGACAGGGTGGATAGGGCGGCAATGTGGCAGATGTTGCAGGTGTATGGTGTAGGAGGTAGGTTACTGAAAGCAGCGAAGAGTTTTTACGAGGATAGTGAGGCTCAAGTTAGAGTATGTAGGAAAGAGGGAAATTATTTCCCAGTAAAAGTAGGCCTTAGACAAGGATGTGTGATGTCACCGTGGTTGTTTAATGCATTTATAGATGGGGTTGTAAGAGAAGTAAATGCGAGGGTCTTGACAAAAGGCGTGGAGTTAAAAGATAAAGAATCACACATAATGTGGGAGCTGTCACAGTTGCTCTTTGCTGATGACACTGTGCTCTTTGGAGATTCTGAAGAGAAGTTGCAGAGATTGGTGGATGAATTTGGTAGGGTGTGCAAAAGAAGGAAAATTAAAAGTGAATACAGGAAAGAGCAAGGTTATGAGGATAACAAAAAGATTAGGTGATGAAAGATTGGATATCAGATTGGAGGGAGAGGGTATGGAGGAGGTGAATGTATTCAGATATTTGGGAGTGGACGTGTCAGCGGATGGGTCTATGAAAGATGAGGTGAATCATAGAATTGATGAGGGGAAAAGGGTGAGTGGTGCACTTAGGAGTCTGTGGAGACGAAGAACTTTGTCCTTGGAGGCAAAGAGGGGAATGTATGAGAGTATAGTTTTACCAACGCTCTTATATGGGTGTGAAGCGTGGGTGATGAATGTTGCAGTGAGAAGGCTGGAGGCAGTGGAGATATGTCTGAGGGCAATGTGTGGTGTGAATATAATGCAGAGAATTCTTAGTTTGGAAGTTAGGAGGAGGTGCGGGATTACCAAAACTGTTGTCCAGAGGGCTGAGGAAGGGTTGTTGAGGTGGTTCGGACATGTAGAGAGAATGGAGCGAAACAGAATGACTTCAAGAGTGTATCAGTCTGTAGTGGAAGGAAGGCGGGGTAGGGGTCGGCCTAAGAAAGGTTAGAGGGATGGGGTAAAGGAGGTTTCGTGCGCGAGGGGCTTGGACTTCCAGCGGGCATGCGTGAGCGTGTTTGATAGTGAATGGAGACAAATGGTTTTTAATACTTGACGTGCTGTTGGAGTGTAAGCAAAGTAACATGAAGGGGTTCAGGGAAACCGGCAGGCCGGACTTGAGTCCTGGAGATGGGAAGTACAGTGCTTGCACTCTGAAGGAGGGGTGTTAATGTTGCAGTTTAAAAACTGTAGTGTAAAGCACCCTTCTGGCAAGACAGTGATGGAGTGAATGATGGTGAAAGTTTTTCTTTTTCGGGCCACCCTGCCTTGGTGGGAATCAGCCAGTGTGATAATAATAATAAAATATTTATGATTGTATTCTCGTTTTCTTGGTCTCATTTGATAGAATGAGATATATATTACAAAGAGATGATTTTGAATGGTTTACAGAGTAAAAGTACCTTCAACTCAGAATAGCAGAAATGTTCGATTTTTGCTGATGTTCAGGAGTAAGCAAATCACGTCACGCGTCCAATACACGTCAATTGGTGGGTCCAATATGCTTTCACAAATACGCTGATATTGTTTATTCCATTTTTTTTAATAATGCAGTAGTCTGTATAACAGTAAGTCTTCTATATTTTTTATGAATGAAAATTCAAAATGGAAAGCAAGCGTAATATAAGAGGGGGCCCGAAGTGGGAGGAGCTATAAGAGAGAGAGGGAGGGGCCAGCAGAAGGAGCATTCAGTATCTGATGAGTCGTCTTGATAGCTGGATACTAATGGTGACGTGAATACAATATTGTGTAATTATGCTAATATGAGTAATAACGGTTATCTATCACATTTATTCCAACTTGATATAAGAAACAATATAGATAATCTAGAAGCACAATAAAGATGCCGAAATTAAAAGGCATATTATATGGAAAGGTGGAGGCTGTGTTTACATCAGGGCAAACATACATTAACCAATTTTCTTTTTGGTTGGCTGTTATCAATAATCTTAGGCACCAAGGTGACTTATACAAATAATATAAAAATCACCCAAATATGCGAAGAAACACGAAATAGTTTACAGTGAAGCTCAGCGGAGTTTTTGGACTGAGCAACAGCAGCGGGGAAACTGACGCACCTGTTCTGGAAGGTCATGTTTGCTCCAGTACCGAGCAGATGGTCGACTACGGAGCGATTTTTTTTACCGAACAAAGCGTTCGAGTACGGAGCTGTTCGAGTACCGAGATTCCTCTGTAATATATAATATTCATAATATATAATATGCATGCTGAGTAGGCCTACAGCAATGTTCCTTGAGTGTGTGACTTGAACCTGCCTAGCAAAGGGTAGCATGTTATAAGTCTCTCGACGCTAGGAAAGGTATGATTATTCAGTTCAAGGAGTGGTGGAGGCTCGACTGTCCTTTCGGAAGAGCGAAAAAAGTCTACCAACGACTGCTGTTAAGGGATAGAGTAGCCAGAGAAGAGCTTGCGTGACTACACTCTGTTCAGCCTTGTGCTTACTAATCACTTGCCTAATTGGACTGGTGCACTGGACGAGCTTGCATAAGCTATCTACGGTCTCGTCCACACTCGTATTTTCCAACAGAGGCACAAGTTGGCTACTGTAGCCACTCATCAAGTAACCACGGCTACTGATTGCGGAGTACCTTACACTAAGGTGCTGACGAATGCACTAAGATTTTTGGAGCTTTTTGAAAAAAATAGCAATCTTATCATCACTGTGGACAGAAGCCAGATATATCGATAAGTTTTAGTGCTAGAACGTGCGGTTCTAGTTTGGCAGTGGCTTGAACTTACCACTTACTTAGGTCACAAGGAGGCCAGCACTCACCTGAATGGTTAAGAAAACGTGAAATAAAATGTTTTCAGTTCGTTGTAGTAACTTCGGCTCTAATTCGTTAATAGTAAGAGCCAGGCACACACCATTTTTTTACGACAGAAATAAGTCGACATTCATTACCTCATGGATTACACTGTGTCTCAAGATTCCCGGTATTAATGTATATAAAACAAAAACATCAACAGTGAATTTAGTCATAATTAATTTTTAAATTCCAGTTGGTATAAATCTACTTATGACTATTATTTTGCCTGTCAAATTTTCGACAGTCATAAATTCAATAGTCTTGGCCACCGGTATCCATGTCATTGGTTTTGTTCTGTAAAATATCCTGTCGATAAAACCTTTTTTGTCGCTTGTGATGTCAAAATTTAAAAAAAAGTTATGTATCTCGGTGACAATTTCTTCCTTGGTAAGCAGGCTTCCATCAAGGAGCATGTGGAAGCTTCCATTCTGCCAGAGAGTCAACCCAAATCTGAAGGAATCTGGTGCCTTTGTGAGGGTTCGCGTCACGGCATCAATAACGTCTATCATCTCCGTGCTGGGAAACAATTCCATAACAAAAAATATAACCGGATATGGACATCTACCCGTGAGAGAGTGAGTAGTGTTTCCCAAAACACTGAGGTCCTTAGCAAAGTTTATTATTGCTTAAGACTCGTCTGATCCTTGGCTGCTTAAGCCATTTTTAACCATCTGGATGGAGAAGGGCTACCTGTCGTCGGCGTTGTCGTCTATGGCCGGAACGGGAAGCTTCTCGGTTTTGTTGGGAATTTATTTCGTCTAATCAGAAACCAGAGACATTAGAGGAACTTGTCCTGTTTCTTCCGAAACCTCTTCGGTCTCATCAGGAGCCTGTACTGTCTCGTCAGGAACTTGTCCTGTCTTTTCAAGAACTTGTCCTGTCTCGTTAGGAACTTGTCCTGTCTCGTCAGGAACCTGTGTCCCTGGATATTCAGCATTAGCTTACCTTTACCCATCATTCACCACGGGAGTAAAGGTTAATTCGACACAAGTTTCCATTTGTTGTATCCTGATGAAGCCCTCGTTGACGGCCTCCAGGAACTCACCAAGAGAAATCTTGTGTTTCCCTGCCGGCCCAGCCTCCGTCATCCACTTGACCTTTATCTTAGAATCAGGATTCACCGAATCCAAGGATGAGATGGAGTCGTTGACGATAGGTGTAAAGGGACACTCGTTGCACTACTCGCCGGCGAGGAACCATCCGGACGACTCCAACTCGCACGAGAACAAATGCTTCCTTTATTTGAAAAACGGAAAGCAGCGGTATTTAGGTTTCACAAGGTCAACATTTAGCCGAGTCACCGGCTTGCGGCAGAACAGTTGCCGGAAAGAACCACTAACTTTGTAGCTTCTGTTTTACATAGTTAAACTCGCGAAGATAAACTAGATACAACAAGCTGGATCAGAAATATAAGTACTAGGTAAATAAGGTAACGAGTTACACAGTTATATTTAGTGGAGATCAAAATAGTTACATTAGAACATAGTTAATATACAAGTCTTTAATATGGATAGTTTATTGGTGATAGTGAGGATGGTGTTGGTGACGGGGTGGTAGTGATAGTGAGGATGGTGTTGGTGATAGTGAGGATGGTGTTGGTGATGATGAGGAAGGTGGTTTTGGTGAGGATGGTGTTGGCGATAGGGTGGTGAGGGTGAGGATGTTAATGATTGTGAGGATGTTGATAGTGTGGATGGTGTTGTGATAGGATGTTAATGATAGTAAGGATAAGTGATATTGAGGATGGTGTTAGTGTGGATGGTTTTGACGATAGTGAGGATGGTGTTGGTGATAGTGAGGATGTTGTGATAGGATGTAAGTGATAGTGAGGATGACAGTGATATTGAGGATGTTGGTGATAGTGAGGATGGTGTTGGTGACAGTGAGAATGGTGTTGGTGACAGTGAGGATATTGATAGTGTGGATGGTATTTATGATGGTGAGGATGGTATTTATGATAGGATGGTGTTGGTTATAGTGAGGATGGTATTTGTGATAGTGAGGATGGTGGTGATAGTGACGAGGTTGAGTGTGACAAAGGTGTTAGTGGTTATAGTGTTGATAATAGGATGGCGATAGTGAAGATGTCTGTATTAGTGTCAGTGAGGATGGTAGTGATGATAGTGTTGAGGATAGTGATGATGGAGTTGGTGATAGTGATGGTGCAGGTGATAGTGAAGATGGTACTGATAGTCGACAGCGTTGATAGTAAAGAGGTTGGAGATGGTGATAGTCTAGATGGTGGTGATAATGAAAATAGTGTTGGCGATAGTGAAGATATTTGCTTCAGATACTTGGAAAGTATATTTCATGCAACTTCTCCAAAAAACAGGCGGCCTGTGCACCAGAAATAACCAATACAGTGTAATCCAACCTAACGTTAATCTAACATAGATTTTGAGTTGAATGCTAAGTTAGGTTATCATTTGGGGGGGGGGAAGGTTACCATAGGTTTTTTTTTTCTCCTAGGCCCAAAATATAACCGACCCTTTTTGCACAGCCAATTTAATTTTGCAGAATTTACGTAACAAGAGACCCAGTAATTAAATGATTACCCCCCCCCCCTCAAAAAAAAAATGAGTTGACCCACATCAAAACAATGCCCGTTTCGAAGCCCACTTAATTTATAGTTTACACTGCTGACCAAAGAAGATGAAAAAAATTGAATCGGTTATAATCGATACTCGAGAAAATTTCAGTTGAACATTATAAATCCAGAGGAATTCCAAGTCAGTTTTATAGTATGTTTGCCAAGTATGGGTGTCCTGTAGCTCGATCACTAGCGCACTCACCTCACACACTGAGGTCCAGGGTTCAAATCTCCGTCGGTACGGCTGGAAATCTTTAGGGACTTGTTTCTCTGACACTGCTGTCCCTGTCCCTGTTTACCCATCAGTTCAAAATGGGTACCTGGGTGTTAGTCGACTGGTGTGGATCGCATTCCGAGACAAAACCGACCTAATTTACCCGAAATACTCAGCATAACAAGCGGCTTTCTATATAGTATGTTATTGATGTCAGCTAGGCCTGTATACCATGTAAATGTACTTGTAGTAAATAAAGATAATAATAAAGTGCGGGAAAGATTAATGAAGCTAAAGTCACTAACAAAATATTTGGATGTGAAATAGGTTACTGCGCACTGCTGAGCATGTTAATGGAAAAATACAGATAGGGTCAATAAAAGCCAGCTGTCTAAACTGCATTGGTTGTAATCAGGCAACATTAAATCACATTCTTAGAGGTTATTAATCCACTCTTTACTGGCATTCCCTATTACTCCTTCAGCTCTCGCCACCACACAAATGTTTTAGCTCTACAACGAGTGAAAAATAGAAATGTCAGATTTGTAACAATAAAGTAAAGATGCATTTAACCTAGGAATAGTTGACTTCATCACCTCGTGAAGAAGAAACTGCTAAGTATGAAAGACGTGTACATTCCACAAAAAGTTTTACGACTAATACAAAAACTGGAGTTCACAACGCCACTTGAGTAATCTACC
Organism: Cherax quadricarinatus; assembly: GCF_038502225.1. NCBI lineage: Eukaryota > Metazoa > Arthropoda > Malacostraca > Decapoda > Parastacidae > Cherax > Cherax quadricarinatus. Next base: position 4,439,978 of record NC_091347.1, on the reverse strand, counting down.
AGAGGAGACTGGGGACTGAGAGATTCCATATCCCATATACGTTACTTCAAAGAACTAACACCATTGTCAAGTAAAAATTCTTAATGTATATCAGTACAGAATTCAACCATGTTACAGATAAGGGAGCAAATCTGACTCTCCATGAAGACCTATGATGTAAAACACGACTGATGACCTCCAGATATGAAAATTCTCGAGGTTAACTAAAATTACAATCAAATGCAAAGGATGAACCTCAGAGGTTAATAAGACCTCCTCTTTCCTGCTCAGACATCTGCCGTGCTGCAGGACTTAAAAAAAAAAATCTGCTTGCTTCTGCCTATTACAGCCATGTATAAAGTGGGCTTTCTATAACCGCTTTCTGGAACTTGAGATCTCTCACTGTAGTGACCACAGAGTTAAAATGTATAAACATTAGTACTTGTATGTATAATTAATTAGTATTGCTGTACATATGTATGTATACGTGTATATATTTGTATGTTAATAAAAGGGGGGGGACGTATATATGTAATAGGTTTTGCAAGAGTAAATATTTCTCATCACACTTTTTACTGATCTTGGTGTATGAGCCAATAAACTTTATGGCCTCTAACTGCATACCCTCATCCCTGTATCAGTGTATCCAGTTATCCTGTCACCAATCTTCCTACCCTATCCTTTGGTCATCTTACTCAGTTACTAATCACTACACAGGTGGGGCTCTGACTCATACCTGGAGTCTACCTGGAGGCTATTCCGGGGATCAACGCCCCCGCGGCCCGGTCCACGACCAGGCCTCCCGGTGGATCAGGGCCTGATCAACCAGGCTGTTACTGCTGGCCGCACGCAGTCCAACGTACGAACCACAGCCCGGCCGATCCGGCACTGACTTTAGGTATCTGTCCATCTCCCTCTTGAAGGCAGCCAGGGGTTTATTGGTAATTCCCCTTGGTGGGAGGCTGTTGAACAGTCTTGGGCCCCGGACACTTATGGTATTTTCTCTTTAGTGTACCAGTGGCGCCCCTACTTTTAAGTGGGGGTATTTTGCATTGCCTGCCCAGTCTTTTACTTTCATAGGGAGTGATTTGTGTGTGGAGATTCGGGACCATTCCTTCCAGGATTTTCCAAGTGTAGATTATGATATATCTCTCTCCTGCGTTCCAACGAGTACAAGTCAAGTGCTTCCAGGCGTTCCCAGTAGTTAAGGTGCTTGGCAGAACTTATACGTGTAGTAAAGGTTCTCTGTACACTCTAGATCTGCAATTTCACCTGCTTTGAACGGGGATGTTAATGTGCAGCAGCATTCCAGCCTAGAGAGAAGTGATTTGAAAAGGATTATCATTGGCTTGGCATCTCTCGTTTTGAACGTTCTCATTATCTATCCTATCATTTTCTTTGCACTTGTGATAGTGGCACTACTGTGATCCTTGAAAGTGAGATCCTCAGACATTACTACTCCCAGGTCCCTTACATTATTTTTCCACTCTATTGTACAGCCAGAGTTTGTAGTATACTCTGCTCTACTTATTATCCCCTCTAGTTTTCCATAACGGAATAGTTGGAGAGTAGTTGGTACAATTCTGAAATTCGTAGGCTAATGTGTTAACCACTGCTGCAAGTCAGCCTAACAGTCGTGTAATTACGATTTCGTGAGTTAGAGCACGCCACAGATATACTTGTGTGGGATTATCTGCAAAAAACTTGTATTTGTGGTCACACTGGTGGTTCATGCTAATTTTCGTATGGTGTATAGAAATATATCTGGTTGAATGAATCTTCTTAGACCTACAGAGACCAGTGGTTAGCACACTGGCCTGTGAGTTTGACTCACTCGCCATGGGTTCAAACCACACCCGTTCACTGTTTTGTTTACAGTCGTGTTATTATGATTTCTTGAGTTACTCAGTTACTCTTGTGCCTTTGCCATAATTTAAAAGGTAGTATTACAACCCAGGAGTTCCAAAGGCCTGTTATCCTTGGTGTAAAGGGAGCAAAATAAACACAGCAGAAAACTTTTGACTTGTATTATCCTTCACCAAGTAAGAACAGAATTATGTACACTATATACACTATGTACAACAATAGGTATTAGTGCACTCCACGGTAAGCAAGGCAGAATAGAAGCCACTAGAGAGCAGACCGTTCTTCAACCAGCTCTAGAATGGGAATGACAAGGGCAGACAGGTGTGTGATATCCCACAACACCTCTGCGATTGCCAAAGCCATCTTCTCATTGGCTGGAACCTGGGTACTGATTGAACGATGGGGTCCCATCATCAACCCTTAGCACCTGGTTCGCTGGTTGGGGGAGATAGCCTTTCAATGAAGGTGTGTACATGAGTGTGTGACATTCGAGAATGTCAGAGTTTGTATTTTAAGGCGTTGAAACCTGAGTTCTGTGACTACACTTTAATAGTTGGGTTTACATTGTAATGGTTAAGTCCTCCATACATACGTATTCTCTTGTTTCTTGATCTCGATCTGTCCACTGCGTAGCTTCGTCAGTTTCAGCTCGCCCTTCCTTGACGTAGCTCATTCATTTGCAACCTCTCTAGTTTTTAGTATACTTTAAGTTATGGTAATTTATAATTTTACAAATTTTATCTTCATGATGTGAATGATTGTTTCACCGAAACAGGTTTCAAGCCTATAGACTACACGAGGATCATTAAGGCTGCATGTAACCTTTTCACCATCAGACAAGAATACTTGATTACCTAAATTAAGAATTACATTAAACTATCATCATATATACGCAAAGAGGAATATACCTCAGTGTTTGTATATATCGTGACACACACCCATATATATATATATATATTTATATATATATATATATATATATATATATATATATATATATATATATATATATATATATATATATATATTATTGGTATGCAGAACATTGTCCATACTTTAAGGACTAAAGAATTTTTTCCTAAATAAGCCCCTATTAATGCTAGAAATATCTTAATTTTTATTAACCTTCAAGAGGATGGGTGTTTAAGATAAGGTCTTAGATGCCGATGAAGGCTCTTGATCCAGGGAATACACACTACTCTCCCTTTAAATCAAACCTCATTACCTGCTATTTTCCAGGCGCTTTATGACTCCTACGGGTTTAGTTCGACACACTATTTTTAATACTTTCATATTGTATTACAGATTGTGTCCAGTCTCCTGCCAGTCACCAGCGCCTCGGCCAATGTAAGTATTAACACTTGCTTATTGTAACAC
>NC_091347.1:4404256-4426756 GCF_038502225.1 Cherax quadricarinatus | reverse complement strand
GGAGCCCCATGGGGGTCCCGAAACATGGAGAGCCAAGATGATGAATGTGGTACTGGAAAACCTCATGCATCAACATGTTAGAGACACTACCAGAGAGAGAGGAGAGGATGAACCAGCAAGGCTGGACCTTGTATTCACCATGAGTAGTTCGGACATCGAGGGTATCATGTATGAAAGGCCCCTGGGAGCTAGTGATCATGTGGTTCTGTGCTTCGACTACATAGTTGAGCTCCAAGTGGAGAGAGTAGCAGGAATAGGGTGGGAAAAACCAAACTACAAAAGGGGGAACTACTCAGGCATGAGGAACTTCCTTCAAGACATTGAGTGGGAGAGGGAACTGACAGGAAAACCAGTACAAGAAATGATGGACTATGTAGCAACAAAATGCAAGGAGGCAGAGGAGAGGTTTGTTCCCAAGGGAAACAGAAATAATGGGAAGAACAGAACGAGTCCTTGGTTCACCCAAAGGTGTAGGGAGGCAAAAACTAGGTGTACTAGAGAATGGAAAAGGTACAGAAGACAGAGAACTCAGGAAAATAAAGAAATCAGCCGAAGAGCCAGAAACGAATATGCACAGATAAGAAGGAAGGCTCACAGACAATATGAAAATGACATAGCATCAAAAGTAAAGACTGACCCGAAGCTGTTGTACAGCCACATCAGGAGGAAAACAACAGTCAAGGACCAGGTAATCAGACTGAGGAAGGGTGATGGGGAATTCACAAGAAACGACCAAGAGGTATGTCAGGAGCTCAACACAAGATTTAAAGAGGTATTTACAGTGGAAACCAGTAGGACTCCAGGAAATCAGAACAGGGGGGCACACCAGCAAGTGCTGGATGAGGTACATATAACCAAGGAGGAGGTGAAGAAGCTGCTATGCGAACTTGACACCTCAAAGGCGGTGGGACCAGACAACATCTCTCCATGGGTCCTTAAAGAGGGAGCAGAGATATTGAGTGAGCCATTAACAAAGATCTTCAACACATCATTTGAAACTGGGCAACTCCCTGAGGTATGGAAAATGGCAAATGTAGTCCCAATTTTTAAAAAGAGAGATAGACATGAGGCACTAAACTACAGACCTGTATCACTAACGTGTATAGTATGCAAGGTCATGGAGAAGATCATCAGGAGGAGAGTAGTGGGGCACCTGGAAAGAAACAAGTGTATAATTGACAACCAGCACGGTTTCAGGGAAGGAAAATCCTGTGTCACAAACCTACTAGAGTTTTATGACAAGGTGACAGAAGTAAGACAAGAGAGAGAGGGGTGGATCGACTGCATATTTTTGGACTGCAAGAAGGCCTTCGACACAGTTCCTCACAAGAGGTTACTGCAAAAGCTAGAGGATCAGGCACACATAAAAGGAAAGGCACTGCAATGGATCAGAGAATACCTGACAGGGAGGCAACAACGAGTCATGGTACGCGACGAGGTGTCAGAGTGGGCGCCTGTGACAAGCGGGGTTCCACAGGGGTCAGTCCTAGGACCTGTGCTGTTCTTGGTATATGTGAACGACATAACGGAAGGGATAGACTCAGAAGTGTCCTTGTTTGCAGATGATGCGAAGTTAATGAGAAGAATCAAATCGGATGAGGATCAGGCAGGACTACAAAGAGACCTGGACAGGCTACAAGCCTGGTCCAGCAACTGGCTCCTTGAATTTAACCCTGTCAAATGCAAAGTCATGAAGATTGGGGAAGGGCAAAGAAGACCGCAGACACAATATAGTTTAGATGGCCAAAGACTGCAAACCTCACTCAAGGAAAAAGATCTGGGGGTGAGTATAACACCGAGCATATCTCCTGAGGCGCACATCAATCAGATAACTGCTGCAGCATACGGGCGCCTGGCAAACCTACGGATAGCGTTCCGATACCTCAGTAAAGATTCGTTTAAGACTCTATATACCATTTACGTCAGGCCCATACTGGAGTATGCAGCACCAATTTGGAATCCACACCTAGTCAAGCACGTCAAGAAATTAGAGAAAGTGCAAAAGTTTGCAACAAGACTAGTCCCAGAGCTACGGGGATTGTCCTACAAAGAAAGGTTGAGGGAAATCGGCCTGACGACACTGGAGGACAGGAGGGTCAGAGGAGACATGATAACGACATATAAAATACTGCGCGGAATAGACAAGGTGGACAAAGACGGAATGTTCCAGAGAGGGGACACAGACACAAGAGGTCACAATTGGAAGTTGAAGACTCAGATGAATCAAAGGGATGTTAGGAAGTATTTCTTCAGTCATAGAGTAGTCAGGCCGTGGAATAGCCTAGAAAGTGACGTAGTGGAGGCGGGAACGATACATAGTTTTAAGGCGAGGTATGATAGAGCTCATGGGGCAGGGAGAGAGAGGACCTAGTAGCAATCAGCGAAGAGGCGGGGCCAGGAGCTGTGAATCGACCCCTGCAACCACAAATAGGTGAGTACAAATAGGTGAGTACACACACTCGTGAACAAGTAGCCAAGCTGCGCTCTTCCTTTTTGAGAGTCCTGGTGTTTTGCTTTATGAGTTACGATGCAAGTTTACTGACAACACTAACTTATACGAGATTGTTGATATTTCAGCACTTTTTTTTCATCAGAGAGGCCGGATACAGTAGAGGTGGTTGCATATATTACACAATAACATAAAAAGGAGCACTGCAGCAGTGCTTCAGGCCTATGCTAGGCTAGTCTAAATCTCACTTTCGTGTCGAAGCCTCGTATATTCCTAATATACAGCCTTCAATGAATGACAAAAAAAAAAAAATTCTATGATGAAAAGAGAATCCAAAGTGGAGAAGTCGTCGTATTGACTTCTTATATTGACCAGTATATTTAATATAAAATAAAATAAAAAAAGTACGAAATTAAAGATGGAAATGAATAAAAATGCACATGGTTTCTTCGAGATATATAATTAAAAGATTAGGGAAAAGGTAGGTCCTGTTAAGTATATCTCAGGTCTGCTAACTGTTGGTAACAAAGAAAAGTTGTTAGGTAAGACACATATGCAACAGTTAGGTATCTTTATTTCGAAACGTTTCGCCTACACAGTAGGCTTCTTCAGTCAAGTACAGAAAAGTTGATAGAAGCAGAAGATACCTGAAGACGATGTAATCAGTCCATCACCCTTAAAGTTTTGAGGTGGTCAGTCCCTCAGTCTGGAGAAGAGCATTGTTCCATAGTATGAAACAATATGGAGATGAAGTGATAGGATGGAGCCTTATATAGCGCCAAGAGGTGGATGAAGTGATAGGATGGAGCCTTATATAGCGCCAAGAGGTGAGACGTAGGTCACTAGAAGAGGTAAGAACTCAGATGTTGGGAGGTCAGGTCCCTCTCAAATCCAGCCGTTCTCACTAGTAGAGGTTGTCGAAGTTGATTGTAGGTCTGTACCAAGATACCCTTGTGTTGCAGTGTCTGACAGATTGAACATTAAAATGTTTCGAAATAAAGATACCTAACTGTTGCATATGTGTCTTACCTAACAACCTGTCGGTATTTTATACCATTTTAATGTTCAACAAAGAAAAGTGTAGCATTTTAACATTTTCTGTGTTGACACACGGGGGCACGAACGAAATCCCTGAAATCAATATTTATATTTTCATCCTCACCAATATGTAAGTGACTTGGTCATGAGCTGTGTTCAAGGCTTCTAAAATCAGCAAACAATTTCCTCGTCTCTAACAAATCACTACAAATAGGTATTTACCTGATAAATGAAGGCAGCTGTAATACAGATTTATAAAGCGGGAGACGACTCAGCTTCAAATTATAGACAAATCACCTCAATTCAATCGTGGAAAATCGATGGAATCAGTACTTTGAGGGGACAGTTTGAAGCCACTATTCAAGATTATATTTTATCATTGAATCTCAGCAGTTTTAAAGAGTAATGTTATTGAATTATGAATTGCTTGACTTCTCCATTTCCACCCACCTGTTGCCCAACCATGGCAAAGAATGCCATGTTGTGTATATGGACCTAGGTAAGGTCTTTGCTAGGGGTCCACAGAGGAGACTGGTCAGGAAAGTAGCAACACATGATAGAATTACATTCACGGGTCAGCGCTGAACACGTAGGGATCATGCAGCGCCTGGGGGAATGGAAGGCATTCAGACTCGATTCAGGAAATTGGGGCAGAGGTTCAGTTCTTTAAGTAAAGAGCCCCCCTCACAAGCATCGAGGAACCTCCCTTGAGTTGATGCAGCGGGAGGAAGTATGTCTGAGGTTGACGGGTAACAATTTGCAGAGATGGGGAGAAATCAGGATCGTGACTGTTAAAAGTGGTGTCTCACTAGGGTTAGAATTGACACCCTTGTAGTGTGCCCAGCAAGTGTGTGAAACCTCGCGTCTCTCAGCATCAGTGTTGAGCCTAGCAAGTGTGAAACCTCGCATTTCAAAGCCTCGGTAGGGAGCCTAGCCACTGTGAAACCTCGCGTCTCCCAGCCTCGGTAGGGAGCTTAGCCACTGTGAAACCTCGCGTCTCCCAGCCTCGGTAGGGAGCCTAGCCACTGTGAAACCTCGTGTCTCCCTGCATGAATGTTGAGCCTAGCCAGTGTGAAATCTCATTTCTCCCAGCCTCAGTAATAAGTGTAGCCAATGTGAAACCTCTCGTCTCCCAGCCTCGGTAGTAAGCCTAGCAAGTGTGAAACCTCGTAAGATGAATGTGAAGAATGTGATTATAAAGAGAAAATAAACTAAAAACAGGTAAACCAGGAATGTTAAACTACGAGTATACAAAGGGACTGTCTCCACGGCTAGATAACGTGTTCATAAGTTAAGGAAATACTGTGTGTACGTACGTACTCGCCTATATATGGTTGCAGGGATCAAGACTCAGCTCCTGGCCCCTTGGTTAGGTGTGTGCGCACGTGTGTACGTTTCTAACAACAGCATGTCGCGCACCTCTCTCCACTCGTTCCACTTTAGTGATGTAACTAAGTTTACTTTTGATGATCACCATCACCATTTTCATATTTCACCATTTTTAACCACACCGTCGCAGTCATTCTTTTATTCTCTCTCTCTCTCTCTCTCTCTCTCTCTCTCTCTCTCTCTCTCTCTCTCTCTCTCTCTCTCTCTCTCTCTATATATATATATATATATATATATATATATATATATATATATATATATATAATGTCGTGCCGAATAGGCAGAACTTGCGATTGTGGGTTAAATAGCAACGCTCGTCTTGCCATATAGGACAAGTGAAAATTTGTGTATGCAATAATTTCGACAAAATCATTCTGAACCTAACGAAAAAATATGTTTCACTGTGTTTGTTTAGTATTAAATTACTGTAAACAAATCTAAAGTATATTTAGTTGGGTTAGGCTAAAATAAATTGTTCTTGTTATAATAAGATTAGGTAAGTTTTCTAAGATACTTTTGGAGCAAAATTAATTTTTTTTACATTAACATTAATGAAAAAAATATATCTTTAAACGTATTAGAGAACATTTTAGAAAGGACTTAATTTTAAATGAGTTCTTGCTAATTGACCAGTTTTGCATATTCGGCACGACATATATGTGTATATATATATATATATATATATATATATATATATATATATATATATATATATATATATATATATATATATATATAAATACCAAGTTTATTCTCTCTGTAGTGTCCATAAACTAGCCTATGTCATATTTACACATGATATATCCTGTCGTAGTACCTACCTCCTACTGTAGCATCATTCGTTTTAAGTCAGCAGCAGCAGGAGGTGGAGCAACAGCAGAAGGAGCAACAGCAGAAGGAGCAACAGCAGAAGCAGCAACAGCAGAAGCAGCAGCAACAGCAGAAGCAGCAGCAGCAACAACAGAAGCAGCAGCAACAGCAGAAGCAGCAGCAGCAACAACAGAAGCAGCAGCACCAACAGAAGCAGCAGCAGCAGAAGCAACAGCAGCAACAACAGCAGCAGAAGCAGAAGCAGCAGCAGCAGCAGCAGCAACAACAACAACAACAGCAGAAGCAGCAGCAGCAACAACAACAGCAGAAGCAGCAGCAGCAGTAACAACAGCAGAAACAGCAGCAGCAGCAGAAGCAGTAGAAGCAGCAGCAGCAGCAGCAGCAGCAGCAACAAGAACAGCAGCAGCGTGAGAATACACTCTAATATTTCCCCGTCTCTAAATTGTGTCGCTTTTAACTCCAGGCTGCTCTTCTAGTCTAGAGTTATGAGGATATCTCAGCCTGAAGCCACATTTTCCAAAGCAAATTATTAGATGATGCAGAGGGGCATAAAACTCATTGCTGGGAAGTTGCAATATTGCATAATATATATTACGACTCTCCCCCCAGTGCCTAAACACCTTTATGGAGACCTGGCCGATACCGGAGAGATCCCAAAATATTTCAACCTTTCCCTTGTGTTTTGCACCAGATATTTTAATATTATTTTGTCTACGTCTATATATATATTTCTTATTATGTTACAGATGGTTTTCTGTTCTGAGTAGTAATGTGAGGTTTAGATTTATGTTTTAATTCCTTGGAAGGACTTTAATACTCTCCAGAAAATCCGTCTTCATAAAAACTGATTTTATTTTTTACTATTTTAAGCAAATGTGTTGATTTATAGTTTGGGCTGTAGGATGAGGGGTGGCATAGGTTGATTAAATGCACATTGCATAGTGAGGGACCTTGGTAAGACCACTGAGTGCGTGATATGCCAACGGTGACTGGCAGCAGTTACCAGGGTTTTGTTGTGGGGCTGTGGTTGATCCTCGTGTCCCGGGACAGGACGTTTACTTGGATGTCTGTTTTCAGATTTAGAGCATCCTTGATTTGGTGATGAATAAATTACATGCATCTTTAATATCCTAATTAGCCAAACAACTAACGACAATGCTTCATGTAATGAGATTTTTCTTGAGTAAACTGACAGTATCGAGGACCCAATAATGCTCCCTTCTAGAATACCGGCAACGAGTGGTTTCACATTTTGTTACGTTGCTAACTTATTTAAGAGACAATTCTGAATGTATTCTTAGTACCTGGAGTGTTGCCAGGTGGTCACGGTGCCAGACCCTGTCAGACACACTAGCAATGTTCGCAGCAGCTGAACAACTGATCCAGGATTCCTCGGGTAACCAGTTCCACAGTGGGGGCGGTGCCAAGATTCTTTACGCCAAACTTATGGCCACATAATGTAAACCATACCCCCGGCCGGGATTGAACCCGCGGTCATAGAGTCTCAAAACTCCAGCCCGTCGCGTTAGCCACTAGACCAGCTAGCCACAATAAGATTCATCCAACTAGGTATATTTCTACACCATAGGAAAGTTAGCACAGGCACCTCTGTGACCACAAATGCAAGTTTTTACAGACGAATCTCCAGCTAGCGTGGCCGTGACGAACTCTAGTCATGTTGACGGCAGTGAAGGGACTTGAGCTAGAGTTCGTCACGGCCACGCTAGCTGGAGATTCGTCTGTAAAAACTTGCATTTGTGGTCACAGAGGTGCCTGTGCTAACTTTCCTATGGTGTAGAAATATACCTAGTTGGATGAATCTTATTGTGGCTAGCTGGTCTAGTGGCTAACGCGACGGGCTGGAGTTTTGAGACTCTATGACCGCGGGTTCAATCCCGGCCGAGGGTATGGTTTATTTGCAATCGTGTCATTACGATTTCTTGAGACACATAATGTAGATATAGTAAAAAAAAAAGCGGTATTTTTAAAAAATAATCTTAATTTTATTTAGCGTTGACACCAGAGATCTGTTATTGGCCAGTGCTAGACCATTTATCCCGTGCTAAGAAAAAAATTGTCTTAAACGGGGTTAGAAATGATGCTTAGGTGGTCGTCACATTAACGTAAGACTCCTGTGCTCACCGCATCTGACTCCACAGCCTATTATACTGTATCAAGGGATTTATAAAACGATGTATTTTTTCTTGTCTAGTACTTGTGATAACCGTGACAATTATTGCATCTTGCACTGGACATTGACAATCTTCCATCTTGGCAGCATAATGGTCTGCAGGGAGGTTAGCCTTTTCTTGATTAACGGTGACGCCAATCTCATCTTGTTGATTTACAGGTAAAATTGTGTTATTAGATGAATAGTCTCCTGCTCGTTCTTTACCAGGACCTCCAAGATTTTGATCCTCACTCAAAATTCTGGAGATCCTGGTCAAGAGCCCTCAGAAGACTATCTCCCTTCTATTAAGAAATGATCCAGCCTTGGACCCTACCAGTCTTAGAAACTGGTAGGGTCCAAGGTTAATCTAAGGTTAATCATAATTATTGGTTACATTCAGTTGGAAATGCAAGATGTTACTGGTGAAGGTATTTCTGGGTTAACATCAGCATGGCGCAAGGAATCTCATTCAGTGTGGCAGCTTAGAGTAAAATGCTGACCAATTTGCCTATCTCTTGTAGTCAGGTTGGCAGATATATTTTATCACTTAGTTATGTTGGTTTGTTCAGTATAGTAACAGACGTATCTGAGGAGTGTACAAGTAACTCTTCATATAAATCACTCACTAGTGAATCTGGGAAGCAGCCAGATACAAAGGTGGAAAGTTTTGATCTTTTTTCAAGATTAAAAATTTCGAGCAGCTTTGTATATATTTTAAGCAGCTGTATACATGAGGTTCTATTTGTAATTACAAAGTTGAGGTCTATACATTTTAATAAAAATTTGAAAGTAACATTTATGCAAAGCATGAGGAACATTTTTGTAGGTTATCAGGAATGACACCAACAAGGTGTGTATGTATAAATACAGTAAAGTACACAGCAGCACTTCTCGTCTCGTCCAAGAGGTGGAGACAGTAGCTCTGACAAGGTTCCACGAAATCCTTTTTTTTTCAGTCTCCAGAGTGGCAACCATGTCAGGAAGACGAGTGTTGAGAAAACTGAACGAACTTACCAGCGTTGATCATGATGCCTTTTATATTGATGGACGTGATGGTGGTTCCTCATATTAGCTCACCTCTGGACGATGCAGATCAGGGTTACACAACCAGGTGTGCGTGTGCTCTGTTATGTGGCAAACTAGTATTAGGTGCACTTTAAACTAGATAAATTATGGAATGTATTAAGAATCAAAGGCAATAAAAAAAAGCCATATCATAATTCCAATCACACTTGCTGCTTCAGTTGGATTTTAAAGGAAAACAAATTGAACAAAATCGTATTAGACGCGAAAATATCAGTATATTAATATTTTCACGTTTTTTGAACTTCTAGTTGCTCAGAAAACAGGGTATCGCTCCTGCAAATTATTCGTGAGTTAAACTCAAAACTAAACATCTCGCTGAAGTGCTTTTTTTTTTCCTTTTCTTCTTAGACTAAGTAATTCACATGTTTTGTCAACGACCCAAATGAAAAATATATTGTATTCTGTACTTTTGAATATATATATATATATATATATATATATATATATATATATATATATATATATATATATATATATATATATATAATTATTGTGACCCTGAACAATTGGTATTGATCAATAACAACACTGCGACTAGCCAAGGATTCGAACCCATGCTGCTTTCGCCTGCCACATGGTGAGCGAAAACACATGACACTCTAACTCACAGAACCACGCAATCCTACAAGAACCAAGCACCCAGCCAAGTTAGGTGTGTTACCCTTGGTCCAAGGAAATAAGGTGTGTGGGTGCCTCTGAGCTAATTTATATATATGTCGTGCCGAACAGGTAAAATAAAAAAATTTTTAAATGTATAAGAGAAATTTTTTAGAAAGGCCTTAATTTTCAATGAATCCTGGTAATTGACCAATTTTATTTATTCGGCACGACGTGTATATATATATATAAATATATATATATATATATATATATATATATATATATATATATATATATATATTATGTATATAATGTATAATATAATGTATATATATAATGTATATTATAATGTGTATATATATGATATATATATATATATATATATATATATATATATATATATATATATATATATATATATATATATATATAAAATATGTTTGTGGGTTGCATGAAGGACCAGTCTAGTTGGGCCAGCGGGCCTGCTGCAGTGTTCTTTCTTACGAGTCGCGCGTCAGGTGTTGCTTGTTGTGGGATGTGATGAAGTGTGGTGTAGACCCTCTATATGCCTTCCTTTGATGCGCTGCTTTTATTGTTCCTTGATAGTGTGAGCAGTCACGAAAGCGCTTGGAATTTCATTATTCTTTCACAGTGGTTGTTTTGCATATTCTGAAATCGCATGTTTACTGTAATATATATATATATATATATATATATATATATATATATATATATATATATATATATATATATATATATATATATATATATATATATATATATATATATAATCTTCCCTGTATTTGATCTATCTCCTTCATTCCCTCCCCCTCTTCTCTTCCCTCTTCCTCAGAAAGGCTAATTAGTAATTACCAGGTGGTCGTCAGGTGGTGAGCTTGGTGTCTGGGAGGCAGCTGGTATAATGCGAGGAGGCGGCGACGGCAGCAGAAGCTAGTGCTGCTGCTGCTTCTGGTGGTGCTGCTCAGAGGGCCTTCAAATGGATGGAGCCATGTTCTGAAGCCGGGTGTCAAGATACCACCTCACGCGTGCTATTGAATACCGTAGTATCACACATGGGGAGTTTCAAACACCATGTTGTCACACACAGGGAGTTTCAAATTCTGTATTATCTCAAAGGGAGCTTGAAAAATCAAATAAGCTCATGAAATGAGGATTTTTAAACGCTAGGTTCTCAGAAAACAGGGAGATCCACATTCCTGGTTATCTCAGAAAACGCTGGTTTCAGGAAACACGTAAAGAAAATATTGATTTTTCGTAGGTGTTCAGAAACCGGGTTATCAGTAGCATGGTTTCGGATAACTGATCACAAGTTCTCTCATAATAGGCTGTCAGAAAACGGATGGTTTTAGATTAGAAAACGGGGTGGTTTTATAAAAGAAATTTTCTGACTTGATTTTCAGAATAGGTCCTGGACCACTGTAAAGTCAGAACAGACCGAACACTTGCTTAAAATTGTCCAGTCTACATGTTGGACTAATTGTGAATGGTTCTAGTGCAAGTTGTTCCAGCCACGGTATTGTGCGAGTTCCAGCTACGGTATTGTGCGAGTTGTTCCAGCTACGGTATTGTGCAAGTTGTTCCAGCCACGGTATTGTGCAAGTTCCAGCCACGGTATTGTGCAAGTTTTTCCAGCCACGGTATTGTGCGAGTTCCAGCCACGGTATTGTACGAGTTGTTCCAGCCACGGTATTGTGCGAGTTGTTCCAGCTACGGTATTGTGCGAGTTGTTCCAGCTACGGTATTGTGCAAGTTGTTCCAGCCACGGTATTGTGCGAGTTGTTCCAGCCACGGTATTGTGCGAGTTGTTCCATCCACGGTATTGTACCAGTTCCAGCCATGGTATTGTGCGAGTTGTTCTAGCCACGGCATTGTGCGAGTTGTTCCAGCCTGTCATGTAGGGGGGGGGGGGTAATGGAACGTCAGCATAATCGGGGAATATGGAAGTAAGGTGATGGAGTTGGCAGGAGAGGTGGGTGAGAGGTGAGTCGAGGCGGAGGTAAGCAGGTAATGTGAGGTCACTGGTGACTACATCTTCATCTCTCATTACTCTACCCACCACACTACTAACCCTCTCACTACTTGAAATAAACTAACGAATAAAAGAGCAAATAATGGGGACAGTGAATATTACTATTCTACTCAAACACAGTTTATTATTAAGTCCTTGTACAATAATATATTTGGGAACAGAAGTACATTATTGGGGTTTAGATAAATGGGGTGGTACACATAAGCAGTGAGACAGGGAACACAATCAACTTGACGAAAATTAATATAACTTACAATATAGTTCAGAGGACAGTTCACCACAGGTCCCAAGACCTATACAGCACGAGTACTGCTCCAAGCCAGTACTCTGCCCAATGTTTCCAACAGTCTCCTCCAGAGACTCTCCCACTCAGCTCTGCTCACTGTCCGGAGCTCTGCTCGACTCTCCAGCAGCCTTCTCCCTGCTCAGAGCTCTGCACGAATCTCGTCTGCTCAGCTGTTTCTTGGGCTTATATGGTGGTCCAAGTACACCCCACAACCACGTGTACGACCTGACGCCTGGATTTGACACCGGTGACTAACAAAGGTGCTGAGACTTAAGCCGGAAAGGCGTGTCTCTGACAGACATTTGCCAAGGCAAGGTGACCATATAATTGGTTAAATTAGGTCTCCCCAGAGACCTCACAAGCCCAGCTGAACTACATCACATCCCCCTTTCTCCCCCAATTTAAAATATCTGAGAACTAGCACAATTTGTCCTAAGTTATTAGACTATTTTAATCCTAACCCCTTAAATTTATTACAATACAAAGACAAAATTATACATTATAGAAAATTATTCAATTACATATATTTCCCTCAACCTTCTCATCTACCACAAGGCAGCGTAATCAGTACACCTCGCAGTTGGCCAGCATAATAGTTGCTCTCTGGTGCAAAGCCTCCTTACCCGTCATTTCTCCTTAAACCTAAATATCGGGCTCCAGTGCCTTCCCTACTTCTACTAGAAATGCACTAGCCAATGCTAGTCACCCTCGCACGTTATCCATTGGGTCAAACCTCTCTAGGCTTCTTTGGCGTGGAAAACTGCTCCAACGGGTTGCATTCTTTCAAGTAACTGCAACTGGACCACTTCACGACCACCAAGGTCGCATTTTCAGCACACTTCACATGCATACTGCAACATCTGAAAATCGAGACAGGGCAGGCATCGCAGCTAAGACCCTCCATTATCCTATGCCATTACTAGGATTCACTGGCCTCATAAAACAAGGCGGCCATAATCATTGGACCATATTCAAGGTCACCTTATTTCACACAGGTAACACTAACACTTCTGGCAAGTCAAAGTAGGCTGGGGACATCTCACACTCTTAATTGTATCTCATGGCTGGCAGGGCATCCCCGCATACCGGTCGTACAGGTCGACCAGCAAGGCAGAATAACACCTCCATACCATCCTTGATAGCAGGCTCTCTTATTCTGGCACACCAGCCAGAATCCCTCACACACCACTGCAGCACCACCGCCATCTCCTCCTCTTGAGCTAGGCGGCACTGCAGCATCACAGCACGGCCACAGCATAGCCATCATCACAGCACGGCCGTATCACAGCAGCACACAGCACGGCCACAGCATCGCAGCACAGCTACAGCATCGCAGCACGGTACCAGCATCTCAGCATCACAGCACGGCCGCAGCATCTCAACATCACAGCACGGCCGTATCACAGCAGCACACAGCACGGCCACAGCATCGCAGCACGGCTACAGCATCGCAGCACGGCTACAGCATCGCAGCACGGTTACAGCATCGCAGCATGTCTACAGCATTGCAGCACGGTCCCAGCATCTCAGCATAACAGCCCGGCCACAGCATCATAAGCAGCTGACATCAGCCGTGGCAGGCTATGGTCAGTTGCTGGAGGTGAGGTGAGGTCACTTCACGTCATCAACAGCAGGTGCGGTCACCCATCCCTGGCAACTGCGGGTAACTGGAGGTCCGCGCGTGATGGTCACAGAGGCTGGGTGACGCCAACAGACACCCACTACAATGGATGACAGACCATGGCAGCAATACATCTACTGGGGCACATCAGCTGGGTGACTGGGCACATCAGCTGGGTGACTGGGCACATCGGCAGGATAACAATCATAGGCAGCTTTTCAATGGGTGACAGTTGTGGGTGAGTCTTCAAGGCGGGCTGGGTGACTTCTCATACCTCTGTAAGTATTCAGTTTCGGCCAGTAATTGTTTCCCCCAAAAGTCTCAACCAAACCTTCACACCTTCCACCATATATCTCAAACCAACACACAACTCCACAAAATATAATAATGTAACCACACAATTACTCAGACCCACCATCAAAAAAGGTCAGTTAAGGTCACTAGGATTATATCACACAGATATTTACTTTAGCTGTACACACACAAGGAAAAAAAATGGTAGCATAACATAAGTATATAACCGAGCAGTCAAAAATAAGGCACATGGGACTGGTTCCTACTGTAAAAAATAAAAAGAACCACCACCGCTTAGACACCATGTCATGTATGGGGGGGGGGGGTAATGGAACGTCAGCATAATCGGGGAATATGGAAGTAAGGTGAGGGAGTTGGCAGGAGAGGTGGGCGAGAGGTGAGTCGAGGCGGAGGTAAGCAGGTAATGTGAGGTCACTGGTGACTACATCTTCACCTCTCATTACTCTACCCACCACACTACTAACCCTCTCACTACTTGAAATAAACTAACGAATAAAAGAGCAAATAATGAGGACAGTGAATATTACTATTCTACTCAAACACGGTTTATTATTAAGTCCTTGTACAATAATATATTTGGGAACAGGAGTACATTATTGGGGTTTAGATAAATGGGGTGGTACACATAAGCAGTGAGACAGGGAACACAATCAACTTGACGAAAATGAATATAACTTACAATATAGTTCAGAGGACAGTTCACCACAGGTCCCAAGACCTATACAGCACGAGTACTGCTCCAAGCCAGTACTCTGCCCAATGTTTCCAACAGTCTCCTCCAGAGACTCTCCCGCTCAGCTCTGCTCAGGCAAGGTGACCATATAATTGGTTAAATTAGGTCTCCCCGGAGACCTCACAAGCCCAGCTGAACTACATCACAAGCCACGGTATTGTGCAAGTTGTTCCAGCCACGGTATTGTACGAGTTCCAGCCACGGTATTGTACGAGTTGTTCCAGCCACGGTATTGTGCGAGTTGTTCCAGCCACGGTATTGTGCGAGTTGTTCCAGCCACGGTATTGTGCGAGTTCCAGCCACGGTATTGTACAAGTTGTTCCAGCCACGGTATTGTGCAAGTTCCAGCCACGGTATTGTGCGAGTTCCAGCCACGGTATTGTGCGAGTTCCAGCCACGGTATTGTGTGAGTTCCAGCCACGGTATTGTGTGAGTTCCAGCCACGGTATTGTGCGAGTTTTTCCAGCTACGGTATTGTGTGAGTTCCAGCCACGGTATTGTGCGAGTTCCAGCCACGGTATTGTGCGAGTTGTTCCAGCCACGGTATTGTGTGAGTTGTTCCAGCCACGGTATTGTGTGAGTTGTTCCAGCCACGGTATTGTGCGAGTTCCAGCCACTGTATTGTGCGAGTTGTTCCAGCCATGATATTGTGCGAGTTCCAGCCACGGTATTGTGCGAGTTGTTCCAGCCACGGTATTGTGCGAGTTCCAGCCACGGTATTGTGCGAGTTGTTCCATCCACGATATTGTGCGAGTTGTTCCAGCCACTATTGTGCGAGTTCCAGCCACGGTATTGTGCGAGTTGTTCCAGCCACGGTATTGTGCGAGTTGTTCCAGCCACGGTATTGTGCGAGTTCCAGCCACGGTATTGTGCGAGTTCCAGCCACGGTATTGTGCGAGTTGTTCCAGCCACGGTATTGTGCGAGTTCCAGCCACGGTATTGTGCGAGTTGTTCCAGCCACGGTATTGTGCGAGTTGTTCCAGCCACGGTATTGTGCGAATTGTTCCAGCCACGGAATTGTGCGAGTTCCAGCCACGGCATTTTGCGAGTTCCAGCCACGGTATTGTGCGAGTTGTTCCATCCACGATATTGTGCGAGTTGTTCCAGCCACTTTATTGTGCGAGTTCCAGCCACGGTATTTTGCGAGTTCGAGACACGGTATTGTGCGAGTTGTTCCAGCCACGGTATTGTGCGAGTTATACCAGCCACGGTATTGTGCGAGTTATACCAGCCACGGTATTATGCTCCATGAGCACAGTACAACGTACGCATCGCTCTAACCACCGGACCATCATTTCTGAAACACCAGCACCCATTAGGACTGGGCGTGTTTCCCTGATGCAGTTCCGTTAATGATTCAAAATAACTTTTAGGCCGACAAGGTTCCCAAGTGAAGTTCTAGTCTAGATCATGTGCCCAGACAGAAACGTGGCTTGTAAACAAGGCTTCCCGGCTTTTCAGGCATTTGTGGCAGAGTGGTGTACTCTAGAGCATCACTTGGAAACCTTGTCAGCCTTCCTTGAAGTGGCTTCGAATCCTCAGAGGGAGGGAGGGAGAGAGGGAGAGAGAGAGAGGGAGAGAAGAGAGGGAGAGAAAGGGGGAGAGAGACAGATTAGTCACATGACATTAATTGAGGCAGAACGAAATAGAAATAAATGAGAGAGAGAAAAAAAGCCTCTGTCATGAAGTCGCATAATATAAAACCCCATTGAATGACGCTAGTGTACCCCCCCCCCCCCAAACACACAGGAACACACAACAATACTTGTCAAGTGTGTTGCGTTCTGCTGCTGGTGACACATGTTGAGGCAGGTGTTGTGGAGGTTGTGTAGGTTGAAGGAGGAGGGAAAGGAAGCAGTTGGGGAGGGATGTTTAGGAAAGTGTAGGTAGTGAAGGATGTTTAGGAAAGTGTAGGTAGGAAAGGATGTTTGGGAAAGTGTAGGTAGGGAAGGATTGGGAAAGTATAGGTAGAGAAGGATGTTTAGGAAAGTTTCGACAGGGAAGGATGTGTAGGAAAGTGTCAGCAGGGAAGGATGTTTAGGAAAGTGTAGGCAGGGAAGGATGTTTAGGAAAATGTCGGCAGGGAAGGATGTTTAGGAAAGTGTCGGCAGGGAAGGATGTTTAGGAAAGTGTCGGCAGGGAAGGATGTGTAGGAAAGTGTCAGCAGGGAAGGATGTTTAGGAAAGTCTCAGCAAGGATGTTTAGGAAAGTGTCGGCAGGGAAGGATGTTTAGGAAAGTGTCGGCAGGGAAGGATGTTTAGGAAAGTGTCGGCAGGGAAGGATGTGTAGGAAAGTGTCAGCAGGGAGGGATGTTTAGGAAAGTGTAGGCAGGGAAGGATGTTTAGGAAAGTATAGGCAGGGAAGGATGTTTAGGAAGGGGTAGGCAGAGAAGGATGTCTAGGAAAATGTCGGCCGGGAAGAATGTTCAGGAAAGTGTCGGCAAGGAAGGATAGTAAAGATGACTCTCCGGTGAACTGTCAAGGTTATGAAGATGTCTGATGCTGAGTGGAAGGAAGAAAGCAAGTTAGAGAATGGGGGGAGGGAGTGAAGTCTTTGGTTTCTCCCTAAGATATTCAGTACAAGTACTTCTCGCTTAACGACCGCTCGGACTTACGACCAGCTCTCCGAGCAGTGTACTGTATGTTTATTTTACTTTTTTTGTTTTTAATGCCTAGTTCTATTTTTAATATACTAAAAATGTTATGAATGGTGCAAAGGTGACATTAAAACAATAAAGATGGTTGACACAAACCCACTACCAGTACAGTATACTTGAAATATCAGTAAGGGGCGGCTCCTCGCTTAACGACCATTTCGTTTACCGACCTACTCTTAGGAACACTTCTTGGCAAAGATTTTGTGGTTGATAGATTTGGAATGAGGATAGAAAAATCAACATGTACAGAAGTATGCAGCGTAAGTTTCGAACACGTTCACGTCTCGTTTTTATAGTGTATCAGACATATTACATTTTCATTGGAAAGCCGAAGATTTCTTCTAAAAATATACACTTTCAGGCAAGACCGTCCTACCATGCAGGAAACATTTTCTTTCTGAATTGCAACACTGAGCCTCTGGAAAAGAACGGCAGTTGCTTTGGGGTTCTTGGTTTTCCGTTGAAGTTTATTGTGTAACACTTGCAAGAACTTGAACGCGCAGTTTTCCCCATGATCGAGGGATGTCTGATCTAACTGTGACTAAGATTCAGCATGCTGAAGGTGTTAGCGCCACCTCCCTCGGCTTCAGTACGTTACATGCAAGTATCAGCCACTGTAGACGCTATCTGCTTATTTCATGTCCATTGTACTATGGTGGTCACATCTGAGCTCTTCTGGCTGCCAACGGGTCTGATGAGTTGGGCTTACCTGTCTGACGGGTTAGCTTGGTGTTATAGTAATTATTTGTCGTGTTTTTTTTCGTTATTAGTTTTTTAATGCCTCGTAATTTAACCACGAATACACTCTACATGATTTGTATTTTGTATGTGAAGAGCGCTGAGTGATCTACCGGTGACAATGATGGTCAAGCCTCACACCTTCCCTTCCTTGTCATATGTGCACCTGGGTTCTGGCCAGGCTTCCTTCGATGATATCTTGGCCATCATCACAGTCTGCCTTCCTTTACCCTCAGACTTACGTTAGATGAGACCATGAAGACCAAATTGATCTGCTGACTGGCTGAAGCAAGGACATAGAATAAAAGGTCACAGTACCGTATCCGGGACGGAGTCGCCAAAATCCCATTTCTTCTTGACAGTGGTCCAGGGCCGACCCCAACTTCGTTACTGATAATAATAATAATCTTTATTTCTAGAAGTACATGCACAACATACATAGATCCTCTCCTAATTTTGAGTTTTTGGTGACTGTGTGTGTGTGTGTGTGTGTGTGTGTGTGTGTGTGTGTGTGTGTGTGTGTGTGTGTGTGTGTGTGTGTGTGTGTGTGTGTGTACTAAACTGTTTGTGGTTGCAAGGGTCGAGACTCGGCTCCTGGCCCCGTCTCTTCACTGATCGCTACTAGGTTCCCTCTCTCCCTGCTCCATGAGCTTTATCATACATCGTCGTAAAAGTATGTATTGTTCCTGCCTCCACTACATCACTTGCCAGACTGTTCAACTTCTGACAACTCTATGACTAAAGAAATACTTCCTAACATCCCTTTGATTCATCTGAGTCTTCAACTTCCAATTGTGACCCCTTGTTTCTGAGTCCCCTCTCTGGAACATCCTGTCTCTGTCCATCTTACCTATTCCTCGCAGTATTTTGTATGTCGTTATCATGTCTCCCCTAACCCTCCTGTCCTCCAGTGTCGTCAGGCAGATTTCCCTTAACCTTTCTTCGTAGGACATTCCCCATAGCTCTAAAACTAGCCTTGTTGCACTTTCTCTAATTTCTTGACGTGGTTGACTAGGTGTGGATTCCAAACTGGTGCTGCATACTCCAGTATGGGCCTGACATACACGGTGTACAGAGTCTTGAACGATTCCTTACTGAGGTATCAGAACGCTATTCTCAGGTTTGCCAGGCGCCCATATGCTGCAGCAGTTATCTGGTTGATGTGTGCTTCCGGAGACGTGTTCGGTATTATACTCACCCCAAGATCTTTCTCCTTGAGTGAGATTTGCAGTCTTTAGCCGCCTAGCGGTCTTCTTTGCCCTTCCCCGATCTTCATGACTGCATTTGGCGGGGTTAAATTCGAGAAGCCAGTTGCTGGACCAGGTGTCCAGCAACTCCAGGTCTTTGTAGTCCTGCCTGATCCTCATATGATTTAATACTTTTCATTAACTTCACATCGTCTGCGAACAGGGACACTTCTGAGTCTAACCCTTCCATCATATCATTTACATATACCAAAAATAGCACTGGTCCTAGGGCTGACCCCTGTGGGACCCCGCTCGTCACAGGCGCCCACTGTGATACCTCATCACGTACCATGACTCGTTGTTGCCTCCCTATCAGGTATTCTCTGATCCATTTCAGCCCTTCCTATTATACGTGCCTGATCCTCTAGCTTCTGCACTAATCTCTTGTGAGGGACTGTGTCGAATGCCTTCTTGCAGTCCAAGAAAATGCAATCAATCCACTCCTTTCTCTCGTGTCTTACTTCTATTACCTTGTCATAAAACTCCAGTAGGTTTGTGACACAGAATTTGCCTTCCATAAATCCGTGCTGGTTGTCATTTATAATCTTGTTCTGTTCCAGGTGCTCCACCACTCTTCTCCTGATAATCCTCTCCATGACTTTGCATTCTACACTCGTCAGTGGCACTGGTCTATAGTTTAGTGCCTCGTTTCTGTCTCCTTTCTTGAAAACGGGGACTACATTTGCCGCCTTCAATACCTCAGGTCGTTGCCCAGTTTCAAGGGATGTGTTGAAAATTGTGGTTAATGGCACACACAGCGTCTCTGCTCCTTCTCTAAGGACCCACGGAGAGATGTCCGGTCCCATCGCCTTTGAGGTATCAAGGTCAATGAGCAGCAGCTTCTCCTCGGTTGTGTGTGTTTCATCTAACACTTGTTGGCATATCTCTTCTTGGTGTCCCCCTCTGTTCTGTCTTCCCAGAGTCCTTTCTGTCTTCGCTGTAAATACTTCCTTAAATCTCGTGTTGAGCTTCTCTTATACTTCTTGGTAGTTTCTTGTGAGCTCCCCACCTTTCCTCAGCCTGATTACATGGTCCTTGACTGTTGTCTTCCTCCTGATGTCGCTATATAACAGCTTCGTGTGTGTGCGTGTGTGTGTGTGTGTGTGTACTCACCTAATTGTGGTTGCAGGGGTCGAGACTCAGCTCCTGGCCCCGCCTCTTCACCGACCGCTACTAGGTCCTCTCTCCCCTTGCTCCATGAGCTATATCATACCTCGTCTTAAAACTATGTATAGTTCCTGCCTCCACTACATCGCTTGCCAGACTATTCCACTTCCTAACTACTCTATGACTGAAGAAATACTTCCTAACATCCCTTTGACTCATCTGAGTCTTCAGCTTCCAATTGTCTATTCCACGCATTATTTTGTATGTCGTTATCATGTCTTCCCTGACCCTCCTGTCCTCCAGTGTTGTCAGACCGATTTCCCTTAACCTTTCTTCACAGGACATTCCCCTTAGCTCTGGAACTAGCCTTGTTGCAAACCTTTGCACTTTCTCTAATTTCTTGAAGTGTTTGACCAGGTGTGGGTTCCAAACTGGTGCTGCGTACTCCAGTATGGGCCTGACGTACACAGTGTATAAAGTCTTGAACGATTCCTTACTGAGGTACCGGAACGCTATTCTCAGGTTTGCCAAGCGCCCATATGCCGCAGCAGTTATCTGGTTAATGTGTGTTTCTGGCGATGTACTCGGTATTATACTCACTCCTAGGTCTTTCTCCTTGAGTGAGGTTTGCAGCCTTTGGCCTCCTAGCCTATACTCTGTCTGCGGTCTTCTTTGCTCTCCTCCGATCTTCATGACTTTGCATTTGGCGGGGTTAAATTCTAGGAGCCAGTTTCTGGACCACACATCCAGCCTGTCCAGGTCTCTTTGTAGACCTGTCTGGTCCGCGTCTGATTTAATTCTCCTCATTAACTTCACATCATCTGCAAACAGGGACACTTCTGAGTCTATCCCTTCCGTCATGTCGTTCACATATACCAAGAATAGCACTGGTCCCAGGACTGACCCCTGTGGGACCCCGCTCGTCACTGGCGCCCACTGTGATACCTCATCACGGACCATGACTCGCTGTTGCTTCCCTGTTAGGTATTCTCTGATCCATTGCAGTGCCCTTCCTGTTATACGTGCCTGTTCCTCTAGCTTCTGTACTAATCTCTTGTGAGGGACTGTGTCGAAGGCCTTCTTGCAGTCCAAGAAAATGCAATCAACCCACCCCTCCCTCTCATTTCTTACTTCAGTTACCTTGTCATAAAACTCTAGTAGGTTTGTGACACAGAATTTGCCTTCCATGAATATGTGCTGGCTGTCGTTTATAATCTTGTTCCGCTTCAGGTGCTCCACCACTTTCCTCCTGATAATCTTTTCCAAGACTTTGCATACTATACATGTCAGCGACACTGGTCTATAATTTAGTGCTTCATTTCTGTCTCCCTTAAAGATTTGGACTACATTTGCCTTCTTCCATACTTCAGGTAGTTGCCCAGTTTCAAGGGAAGTGTTGAAGATTTTGGTTAGTGGCACACGTAGTGCCCTTTCTCCCTCTCTAAGGACCCATGGAGAGATGTCCGGTCCCACCGCCTTTGAGGTATCAAGGTCACTTAGGAGCTTCTCCACCTCCTCCTCAGTTGTGTGTAATTCATCCAACACTCGTTGGTTTATTCCTTGTTGCTGTACCCCACTGTTTTGTCTTCCCATTGTCCCTTCAGCCTCCACTGTAAATACTTCCTGAAATCTCATGTTGAGGTCCTCACATACCTCCTGGTCGTTTCTTGTGAGCTCCCCACCTTCTTTCCTGAGCCTCATTACCTGGTCCTTGACTGTTGTCTTCCTCATGATGTGGCTGTAGAGTAGTTTCGGATCAGTCTTGACTTTCGATGCTATGTCATTTTCATACTGCTGCTGCGCCTCCCTCCTTATCTGTGCATACTCGTTTCTGGCTCGTCGACTAATCTCTTTATTCTCCTGAGTCCTTTGCCTTCTGTACTTTTTCCATTCTCTAGAGCACTTCGTTTTTGTCTTCCTGCACCTTCGGGTAAACCAAGGGCTTGTTCTGTCCTTCCCATTATTTCTGTTACCCTTGGGAGCAAACCTTTCCTCTGCCTCCTTGCATTTTGTTGTTACAAAGTCCATCATTTCCTTTACTGATTTTCCTACCAACTCCTGTTCCCACTGTGTGTGTTTGTGTGTGTGTGTGTGTGTGTGTGTGTGTGTGTGTGTGTGTGTGTGTGTACTCACGTATTTGTGGTTGCAGGGGTCGAGTCATAGCTCCTGGTACCGCCTCTTCAC